>NC_052318.1:2263658-2402591 GCF_016432855.1 Salvelinus namaycush | reverse complement strand
GGGGGGGGGGGGGGGGTTGGGGAGGTGGGGGGGTGTGGGGAGGGGGGGTGGGGGGGGTAGGGGGGTCGGGGGGGGCGTGGCGGGGGGGGACCGAGGGGGGTGGGCCGAGGGGCTGGATTCGGTGGCGGGGTGGGTGGGCGCGGAGGGTCGGGCGGGGTAGGTGTCTCGGGGGAGGGGGTGAGAGGGAGGGAGGGAGGGAGGGAGGGAGGGAGGGAGGGAGGGCACACGATGTTGAGCTCCCAGAATGACCTGTTTCACCTTGCAACACATGTTTACCGGACGACGGGCACAACTTCTGGTGCAGGACAGCTTGTGTCATCTTTCCGTTCTCCCTCCCCCACATTCTGACCCCTTGTCGGTATGACACGTTGGTAATTGGCACATCCAATTCGTCATCTGAAACTACAAAGTGAGGCCGCCCACCAGCCCCCTGTGCCGTCCCCTCAATATCACTCCGTCCACATTCTTTATTTACTGATTCAGTCAATGAGTGTCCAGTCTGTCACTGACATTAAAAACCCTGCCAACCCAGCGGTTCTTATTGTAAATAAGAATTTGTCCTTAACCAACTGACTTGCCTAGTTAAATAAAGGTTAAATTATATTACATTTTAAATAAAAATAAAAAAAGATTAGAAGGGGTTTGAGGACTGACATAAAAACACTGCCAACCCAGATTAGAAAGGGTCTGAGGACTGACATAAAACACTGCTAACCCAGATTAGAAGGGGTCTGAGGACTGACATAAAAACACTGCCAACCCAGATTAGAAGGGGTCTGAAGACTGACATAAAAACACTGCCATCCCAGATTAGAAGGGGTCTGAGGACTGACATAAAAACACTGCCAACCCAGATTAGAAGGGGTCTGAGGACTGACATAAAAACACTGCCAACCCAGATTAGAAGGGGTCTGAGGACTGACATAAAAACACTGCCATCCCAGATTAGAAGGGGTCTGAGGACTGACATAAAAACACTGCCATCCCAGATTAGAAGGGGTCTGAGGACTGACATAAAAACACTACCAACCCAGATTAGAAGGGGTCTGAGGACTGACATAAAAACACTGCCAACCCAGATTAGAAGGGGTCTGAGGACTAACATAAAAACACTGCCATCCCAGATTAAAACGGGTCTGAGGACTGACATAAAAACACTGCCAACCCAGATTAGAAGGGGTCTGAGGACTGACATAAAAACACTGCCAACCCAGATTAGAAGGGGTCTGAGGACTGACATAAAAACACTGCCAACCCAGATTAGAAGGGGTCTGAGGACTGACATAAAAACACTGCCAACCCAGATTAGAAGGGGTCTGAGGACTGACATAAAAACACTGCCAACCCAGATTAGAAGGGGTCTGAGGACTGACATAAAAACACTGCCAACCCAGATTAGAAGGGGTCTGAGGACTGACATAAAAACACTGCCAACCCAGATTAGAAGGGGTCTGAGGACTGACATAAAAACACTGCCAACCCAGATTAGAAGGGGTCTGAGGACTGACATAAAAACACTGCCATCCCAGATTAGAAGGGGTCTGAGGACTGACATAAAAACACTGCCATCCGAGATTAGAAGGGTTCTGAGGACTGACATAAAAACACTGCCAACCCAGATTAAAACGGGTCTGAGGACTGACATAAAAACACTGCCAACCCAGATTAGAAGGGGTCTGAGGACTGACATAAAAACACTGCCAACCCAGATTAGAATTGGTCTGAGGACTGACATAAAAACACTGCCAACCCAGATTAGAAGGGGTCTGAGGACTGACATAAAAACACTGCCAACCCAGATTAGAAGGGGTCTGAGGACTGACATAAAAACACTGCCATCCCAGATTAGAAGGGGTCTGAGGACTGACATAAAAACACTGCCATCCCAGATTAGAAGGGGTCTGAGGACTGACATAAAAACACTGCCAACCCAGATTAGAAGGGGTCTGAGGACTGACATAAAAACACTGCCAACCCAGATTAGAAGGGGTCTGAGGACTGACATAAAAACACTGCCAACCCAGATTAGAAGGGGTCTGAGGACTAACATAAAAACACTGCCAACCCAGATTAGAAGGGGTCTGGGGACTGACATAAAAACACTGCCAACCCAGATTAGAAGGGGTCTGAGGACTGACATAAAAACACTGCCAACCCAGATTAAAACGGGTCTGAGGACTGACATAAAAACACTGCCAACCCAGATTAAAACGGGTCTGAGGACTGACATAAAAACACTGCGAACCCAGATTGGAAGGGGTCTGAGGACTGACATAAAAACACTGCCAACCCAGATTAGAAGGGGTCTGAGGACTGACATAAAAACACTGCCATCCCAGATTAAAACGGGTCTGAGGACTGACATAAAAACACTGCCAACCCAGATTAGAAGGGGTCTGAGGACTGACATAAAAACACTGCCAACCCAGATTAGAAGGGGTCTGAGGACTGACATAAAAACACTGCCAACCCAGATTAGAAGGGGTCTGAGGACTGACATAAAAACACTGCCAACCCAGATTAGAAGGGGTCTGAGGACTGACATAAAAACACTGCCAACCCAGATTAGAAGGGGTCTGAGGACTGACATAAAAACACTGCCAACCCAGATTAGAAGGGGTCTGAGGACTGACATAAAAACACTGCCAACCCAGATTAGAAGGGGTCTGAGGACTGACATAAAAACACTGCCAACCCAGATTAGAAGGGGTCTGAGGACTGACATAAAAACACTGCCATCCCAGATTAGAAGGGGTCTGAGGACTGACATAAAAACACTGCCATCCCAGATTAGAAGGGGTCTGAGGACTGACATAAAAACACTGCCAACCCAGATTAGAAGGGGTCTGAGGACTGACATAAAAACACTGCCAACCCAGATTAGAAGGGGTCTGAGGACTAACATAAAAACACTGCCAACCCAGATTAGAAGGGGTCTGAGGACTGACATAAAAACACTGCCAACCCAGATTAGAAGGGGTCTGAGGACTGACATAAAAACACTGCCATCCCAGATTAAAACGGGTCTGAGGACTGACATAAAAACACTGCCAACCCAGATTAGAAGGGGTCTGAGGACTGACATAAAAACACTGCCAACCCAGATTAGAAGGGGTCTGAAGACTGACATAAAAACACTGCCATCCCAGATTAGAAGGGGTCTGAGGACTGACATAAAAACACTGCCAACCCAGATTAGAAGGGGTCTGAGGACTAACATAAAAACACTGCCAACCCAGATTAAAACGGGTCTGAGGACTGACATAAAAACACTGCGAACCCAGATTGGAAGGGGTCTGAGGACTGACATAAAAACACTGCCAACCCAGATTAGAAGGGGTCTGAGGACTGACATAAAAACACTGCCATCCCAGATTAAAACGGGTCTGAGGACTGACATAAAAACACTGCCAACCCAGATTAGAAGGGGTCTGAGGACTGACATAAAAACACTGCCAACCCAGATTAGAAGGGGTCTGAGGACTGACATAAAAACACTGCCAACCCAGATTAGAAGGGGTCTGAGGACTGACATAAAAACACTGCCAACCCAGATTAGAAGGGGTCTGAGGACTGACATAAAAACACTGCCAACCCAGATTAGAAGGGGTCTGAGGACTGACATAAAAACACTGCCATCCCAGATTAAAACGGGTCTGAGGACTGACATAAAAACACTGCCAACCCAGATTAGAAGGGGTCTGAGGACTGACATAAAAACGCTGCCAACCCAGATTAGAAGGGGTCTGAGGACTGACATAAAAACACTGCCAACCCAGATTAGAAGGGGTCTGAGGACTGACACACTGCCAACCCAGATTAGAAGGGGTCTGAGGACTGACATAAAAACACTGCCAACCCAGATTAGAAGGGGTCTGAGGACTGACATAAAAACACTGCCAACCCAGATTAGAAGGGGTCTGAGGACTGACACACTGCCAACCCAGATTAGAAGGGGTCTGAGGACTGACATAAAAACACTGCCAACCCAGATTAGAAGGGGTCTGCGCAGTGTAAACAGGAGGATTGCTAGGATAAAAACACATGAAGGTTTACCTGTTCCAGGCCTATAGATCAGCGTCCTACTCAGACAGGCTGTCAAGGATTCCTTATTTATCGACTGTGACCCGAACAGTGGCCGACCAAGGGCCAACAATGTATTGAGACAGGAAGCAGAAATGGTATAGGGGACTGGGGAAGAATATCCACAATGCACTGGTCCCTGCTACTTAGCAGGCAGCTTGTTTTCCAGTTCCACTGATGTGTGTAGTCATGCATGATTATGCAATTGTTGTTTATACAAACAGCCTTTACTGTACGCAACGGATTATTACGGGGTCTAATCACATGGATGAACAGGTAATTATAGTGTTATGTACACTCCTTCCTCCTTCACTGTATGCCCATAGGTGTTATGGTACAGAGAGTCATCTCCGCTGCATGTCTCACTCAGAGATTGAAAGCCATCCATCAAATGAACATGTAAATCAACATGGCCCCCCACCACCATGGATAATACAGTAGATCGTGTGTTCAAGGGAACTTCTACCATGATCTACTTCTCCCATCGTCTGTCTTTATATTTTACTGATCTCATACATCATGTGCTGATTACAGTGATGGATCTGTTACATCCAGTACAAAGCAAAATATGGCTACTACAAATAAGTCTCTCTCTCTCTCTCTCTGTCTCTCTCTCTCTCCTCTTTCTTTCTTTCTCTCTCTCTCTCTCTCTCTCTCTCTCTCTCTCTCTCTCTCTCTCTCTCTCTCTCTCAGCCTCAAGTCTTCTTGGGTAGGATGCTACAAGCTTGGCACATTTGTATTTGGAGAGTTTCTCCCATTCTTCTCTACAGAACCTCTCAAGCTCTGTCAGGTTGTTTGATGGTTCGTCTGAGGGCATGGCGGGATTTCTTGTAAGAGTCCGGATTAGTCTCCCGCTCCTAGAGCGGCAGCTCTAGCTTTTAACTCAGTGCGGATGCTGCCTGTAATCCATGGCTTCTGGTTGGGATATGTATGTACAGTCACTGTGGGGACGACATCATCGATGCACTTATTGATGAAGCCGATGACTGAGGCGGTGTACTTTTCAATGCAAAACAGTCCTGTAGTGTAGCATCCGCGTTATCGGACCACTTCTGTATTGAGCGAGTCACTGGTACTTCCTGCTTTAGTTTTTGCTTGTAAGCAGGAATCAGGAGGATAAAATGATGGTCAGATTTGCCAAATGGAGGGCGGGGGAGAGTTTTGTATGCATCTCTGTGTGTGGAGTAAAGGTGGTCTAGGATTTTTTTCCCCTCTGGTTGCACATGTGACATGCTGGTAAAAATTTGGTAAAACTGATTTAAGTTTGCCTGCATTAAAGTCCCCGGCCACTAGGAGCGCCGCTTCTGGATGAGCATTTTCTTCTTTGCTTATGGCCTTAAACAGTTGGTTGAGAGCAGTCTTAGTGCCAGCTTCACTTTGTGGTGGTAAATAGATGGCTACGAATAATATAGATGACAACTCTCTTGGTAGATAGTGTTGTCTACAGCTTATCATAATGTACTCTACCTCAGGCGAGCAATACCTCGAGACTTCTTAATTTTAGATATCGCGCACCAGCTGTTATTGACAAATAGATACTCACCCCCACCCCTCGTCTTACAGAGGTAGCATCTCTGTTCTTCCAGTGCATGGAAACGCCAGCTCAATATTGTCCGTATCGTCGTTCAGCAACATCTCGGTGAAACATAAGATGTTACAGTTTTTAATGTCCCATTGGATAATTTTAATCGTACGTCATCAATTTTATTTTCCAATGATTGCACGTTAGCAAGAAGAACGGATGGCAGTGGGAGTTTACGTGCTACGAATTCTCAGCCTGATCTGTGTCTCCTTTTCCTGTGTCTTTTCTTCACGCAAAAGGCGGAGATTTGGGCCTGTTCCAGTGAAAGCAGGATATCCTTCTCGTCGGACTCGTTAAAGGAAAAAGTTTCTTCCAGTCCGCGGTGAGTAATCGCTGTTCTGATGTCAAGAAGTTAGGCAGCAACATTATGTACACAATAAGTTAAAAAATAAGTTACACAAAACGCAAAAAAACGAACAAAATAGCACAATTGGTTGGGAGAATGTAAAACGCCGGCCATGTTCTTCGACGCCATCTTGTTTAGGGTTCTTGGTCACTTCCCTGACCTAGGCCTTTCACCCCCGATTGGTCAGCTTGGCCGGGCGGCCAGCTCTAGGAAGAGTCTTGGTGGTTCAAAACTTGGGGACCTTCAATGCTGCAGAAATGTTTTGGTACCCTTCCCCAGATCTGTGCCTTCACACAATTCCTTCGACCTCATGGCTTGGTTTTTGCACCGACGTGCACTGTCAACTGTGGGACCTTTATATAGACAGGTGTGTGCCTTTCCAAATCATGTCCAATCAATTGAATTTACCACATGTGGACTCTAATCAAGTTGTAGAAATATCTCAAGGATTATCAATGGTAACAGGATGCACCTGAGCTCAATTTCAAGTCTCATAGAAAAGGGTCTGAATACTTATGTAAATAAGGTATTTCTGTTTTTTAATACATTTGGAGAAAAAAATATGCGGTATTGTATGTAGATTGATGAGGATTTTTTTTATTTAATCCATTTTAGAAAAAGGCTGTAATGTAACAAAATGTTGAAAAAGGGAAAGGGGTCTGAATGCTTTCCGGAATGCACTGTACATCAGAGCTCAATTTTCTTATCTACGGTGATAAGGTATGAGTGGAACTGAAGAATTGCAGTTGTTTATGTTATGGTTTGAAAGTGAAACACATACTTTAAATGCATCAGATAAGGCAGGGTAACTGGCGGCCCGAATTTGGCCCGCGGGAGGTTTTATTTAGCAAATGTTATTTTAAAAACAAACATTTTTATTGTTGGACATAAAGGACTGTAAAAAACACCAGGAAATGAGCTCCAAGTGATTTTAAATCTAAGAAATCTATACCCAGGTATTCTCACGCATAATAAAACAAGATTTGAAATTATTATATTTTAGTCAAACATGATATCTGTTCGAGCTTCTTGCGGTTAATTTGCAGTCTACAAATTATTAGTAATTATGTTCCGGCCCCCCGGACAATCCGCTCAAGAAAGAAAATCGTCCCACGGCTGAATCTAGCTGATGATCCCTGAGATAAGGTTCATTCATTTCAAAACAGTATGACTGTGAAAAGCAGGGTGCAGAGAATTCACACACAGGGTTGTCCTCTATCTCTCCTTCTTTCCCTTCGTTTCTTTTTTTCATTCTTTCATTCTTTCTTTTTTCTATCACTTGTTTACTAATCAATTATGCATGGATAGCACCCTTTAAAACACACTCCCCAAACACTACTTTCTCCTTCATGTAACACCATCTCATGTACTATTAAATGCTGAACAAAGACTAATAGAAAACCATATGATGTCAGCCGCCGATGACCTGCATGCAATTATGCATTTATTCCCAAATAACACGATGAGCTAAAGCGCCTCCTCTTTTCATGACATTCCCCTAACAAAATGTCCAGCCCATGACATCGAAGGTAGCTGGTCCCAGATATATTTGTGTTGTCTTGTCAACTCCTATGGTTGTTTTGTGTGACAATGACCATGTGATTTGGCAAAACAGCAAACACAGATCTGGGTCCAGGCTACAGCTAAGGTGATTCTCTTATTACAAGGATCAACAGCAATAAACTTTATAAAAGGATTTTAGAATGTCTCTCTCTCTCTTTTCCCGCTCTTTAGATAGAACTTTTCTATTGGGGTGGAATTTGATGACGTTCAGGGTTTTCCCCGGTATGCTAAAATGATGGTTGGACAATTTCACTATAAAAGCTTCATTTTTTTTGCACCAACAGAGCAAAAGCATGAGCACAATTTGAGGATTCCCTAAAAAAAAAAAACGTTTTATTCAAAGTAAAAACACGATGCAGCAGAAATGGGTTACTGAGTGTTGTTCCTCTAAAACGAAACAATGTGATTGTTATGCTCAGGGCCGTAGTGCCACATGGACTTTATATATAAATAACAGTAAATTGGCAATTAAACTATTTTACATTTCATTTAACTTTTCTGTCCTGACCCCTGTCTTAACTCAAATTCATCCCCTAACAGCGGAAAGATGCCCTGCATAGCAAATATTAAGTTACAATGAAGGTCTGTATCCCTATGCTCAGCCTGTTTTTTTATTTATTTTTTATTTAACTAGGCAAGTCAGTTAAGAATAAATTCTTATATACAATGACGGCCTACACCGGCCAAACCCAGACGACGCTGGGCCAATTGTGTGCCGCCCTATGGGACTCCCAATCACGGCCGGTTGTGATACAACCTGGAATCAAACCAGGGTGTCAGTAGTGATGCCTCTAGCACTGAGATGCAGTGCCTTAGACAGCTGCACCACTCGGGAGCCTGTAGTGCTGTAGCTCTGGTGCCAGGTAAGAGCTGAGGTTTCTGTTAATTGCAACAGTTCAGAGGTCAGAGGGTTAATTTAGTTTCTCTTTCATCTTAATGAGACCAGAGATCAGAGGGTCAATTCAGTTTCTCTTTCATCTTAATGAGACCAGGGGTGTATGTATTAGTCGAATTCTGTTGCAAAACGTTTGGTCTGTTGCAAAACGTTTACCTTTAACTCGAGGAACCAAATGGAAGCAAACGGAACGAAACGGGAGGGACCTACCTGAATTTGTCCAATAGAAACTCTTGTTTTCATTGCAAAACATTTTCCGTGTGGAGTAAACGAGTTCAGTTGCAAAACATTTTGCAACAGATTAAATGTTTTTCAACAGAATCCGACTAATGAATACACCCCAGCTGAACCTTAGAACAATCCATTGAGTCATCGAACCGCTGAACATGCACACACTAACACACACACACACTGGAACCATGCATAGCATAATTAATATATAGCCTAAACTTAGTGATTCTCATTATTTATAGTGGAGTAAACATATGAATGACGCATGTGGATTATATAAAGGGCTCTGTGTGTCCCTCTAGGACCCAAGTGCGGTTCTGCACCAACATTGGGAAAGTCGCCTAAAGGGGGGGATGAAACAACCTAATGCCTCATATCCAAAAGTTTCATACTACCTCTATAAACTAAAACCTTCTATACTATGTTTATACTGTATGGCTTGGACCACGGATGGGTATATGAATGAAACATGGATGGATACTGGCTCAGCATTGAATGACATCCAAAATGACACAGGCCAGTGACCTTCACTTGCCCATTTCTTCTAATAAACTAATTTCATTCAGAAAGAAAAAAAAAATGAATGAGGAACTAGACTCAGACAGGAAATTAACTTAAAACTCAGCAATAACATAAACACTCATTTAAGTTGGATTCTTTATTTACATGATGTCTCAGAGACAAGGCTATGGTATCAAATCAAATCAAATCAAATTTTATTTGTCACATACACATGGTTAGCAGATGTTAATGCGAGTGTAGCGAAATGCTTGTGCTTCTAGTTCCGACAATGCCTCTATGACCTCACAGGGAATCTCTCTCCATAGGCTGTGATCTCTTAGCCCGAGGATCCTCTCGCTCATTGGATACGAGACAGACAGATCCTCTCTCTCATTGGACATGACATGAGATCTTACAACATGGTACAACAAGGAGCATGCTGTCCTCTGTCCATCACTATACTATACATGCTATGCTTTGCTCTCATTATATGCTCTGAAAGGTTAGATTGTACACCACTTATTATTGATCAATAGCGCCATCTGGGTGGTTGACTATTGATTAAACGTCTCAATCTGATGAGAAGTTCAAGATGATAATCGTTGATGGACTTTTTGATTAGTATCGTCAAGGAGCTTTCAATTAAAAGACAGTTGATGTAGCCTATTGCTGCAGAGTATTTACTTGGCAAGGGCCAAACCTCAGCCAACTGGACAAAAAACTGGTTGAATCAATGTTGTTTCCACGTCATTTCAACAAAAAAATGTTTGATGATGTTGAATCAACGTGGGAAAACTGGTTGGATGTTGAAAAAGTCATCAATGTAAGGAACTTTTGTATTTGTTTCACCCAACTTTTTACCTAAATCCAGTGGCATGGTGACATGTTTTGTTGATTTCATCTTGATTTTACGTTCGTTGACAACTCATCAAAAACTAGACACTGAACTGACATCTGTGCCCAGTCCGAGCCCTCGCTTTGTACCACGCCGTCTGGCCCCTAGGCAAGCAGAGTATAAACGATTGCAGCTGAATACTGCAGGACATGGTCTGGATCCCCCATACTCAACCAGAACGGGGTCAATACTACAAACAAAGTCGAGACTACAATATATATTTGTTTTTTAATTTGGCTGGGGGGGGGGGGGTTTGGTTGGTATCATATTCGCCCCTGGTATCACACAAGACATGGACAATGAGCTTTAAAACAGCAAACAACATCTCTGTCTCATGCAAAATGTGTAGAATTTAGGAAAATTTGATTTAAAATTGCTACATTTTCTCTACATCAACAAGAAGGGTGTGGACAGTTTGGGCTCGCATGAGTCGCGACTACGCCAATAAATGACCATATCTATCCAGACATTTGCCACCTAGGAAATGTGTGTCCGGACCTTCTCAAATAGTACCGAGTAACCCTGGTCTAGATAGTTACATGAATTATCTGGGGTTCATCCAAATTAAGTTGTTGGGCCATGGTTCAGGTTGTTTACGTTAGAGTAGCCTACACTCATTAAGTTTAGTGAAATCAGATCCATGATGTTTCCAATCCCAACCAATGGCAGTGAACCGCAGGCACAAATCATTAATATACACCTTTCTGCTTGGAGAGGTTTGCACGGTTTTTGCATACATACATTTCTTGCTCTTTATGAAAAAAGCATGACATCTCCTGTGTTAGGCTCCGCCTAGTGGTCAGAGCTAAGCATTACATTTTTGTTGGTGCATAGGAATTTTACAAAAACATTCTTCTTCCTGTGCATTAATGCATAGAAAAATACAATGGGAAATAAATGACCAATCCATTTGAGATATCCAAACTGGTGGAGAGAGTTCTGGGAAGAGTGAAGGCTGTGAGGATCACTAGAGGCGGGGCTTGTTTAGATTTTTTTTGTGCTTCTGAGGAATAGAAGAAAGTGTGTTGCGTCTCACCCGATTTGATACGTTTGAAGTGTCGTGTCTCCTAGGAACCAGTGGTGAATGAAGAAACAGTGAAGAGTTTCTGTTCTTTTTTTATTTTTTATATGTAGTCTCTCCCTACTCAAGTAGGCGGCAAGTAACCTAGTGGTTATAGTGTTGGACTAGTAACCGAAAGGTTGCAAGCTTGAATCCCTGAGCTGACAAGGTAAAAATCTGTCGTTCTGCTTCTGAACAAGGCAGTTAACCCCCTGTTCCTAGGCCATCATTGAAAATAGTAATTTGTTCTTTCCTGACTTGCCTAGTTAAATGAAGATAAAAGAAGTGCAGTTAGGATATACAGAGTCAGAGCTTTTATCCCAAGACCAATGCAGTGGGATCATTGCAAATCTTTTGGTCATGTAGCAAGCGTTTGCAGAAGGGAGAAGCCGAGATGTGGAAAAAGGTCATATTATGTGTTGTAAAAGTGATGAACATGTGACACGTTGCCATTGCGGTGGGAACCATGAAGCCACCTCTTTCGAATGCCCCGCAATGATGAAAGATAATTTGGACAAAGTCAGGGCTGTACAGAACATTTCATAAGCAGCAGCTGTGAAAAGGGTTGGGAGTTTGAATGGTGCATCAGAAGAGTTCATGGTGGTGGATAGGCCTACACTGCAGGATGCAGGGGTTGCCTTTCACCAGCAGGATCCTGGCATTTTAAAGGTTAAGGAGGTGGATTTTGTGGCCTTTATAGCTGTGGTAATTAATGGCACTGCCAAGGTGGAGAGAAGGTCCAGGAAGATAGAAAACATAGTGGATGCGGCAGAGCGGTTCCCAAGGCTGAAAGATTTCTCAGCGAAGGAGTTACATGGAATATTGGCACAAGCCGTACCACCCCTCTCAGGTCCTCAAGCCTGAGAAGGGAGATATGGAGAATTAAAAGAAGGAAGGAAGTGGGAGTTTTGTTAGTTTTGGCAATGTACTATTTTTATTGGGGTGTTTCACTATTACTTATGGATTTATTTTTGATTTTTTTCAAACCATCCAGTTGGTGGCGGCAATACACCTTTATGGGTTGTAGTCCGCCATAAAACCCACAGAAGAAGAAGATTTACTTTAAAGGTGGTCATGTGACTAACTTCTGCAAGCCAAATACGTTTGTTGTTAGCTAATGTGTGAACTGTGAAAATGGAGCCTTTTGGAAGGCTAGTAAACTATTTAGTGTTCCTATCTGCAGTATGGGATGTCGCTCATTTTCAGGACCGTGGAATGCTCTTCCCCCGAGAGTCGTCGTCGCGGGAGATCAAAGAGCTGAATGGGCTGTGGGACTTCAGAGCCGACGTCTCCCACAACAGGAACTTGGGCTTTGAACAGGCATGGTACAAAAGTCGCCTTGCAGAGGTAAACAGAGAACATCCATTGTTTAATAAACCATATTAACTTTGTAACGTAGATATTGTGTCATAAAATCGTCGCCAAAAGCATGTGGACTACTAGTCCTGTTTGTTCAGAATAGTTATCTGCCATTAACTTTTAATGCGTGGTCTATTTGGTGAACATTGATAGGCTAGTCTGCAGAACAAACAGTTTATCGGTAGTCTGTTAACTTCAAACCAACTAGAACTGTTTGTTTCGCCAAGTCTTTGCATGTATTTCAGCTAATACTTTGTGTAAACTGTCTTGATAATAATTCAAGTCAAAATGAGTGTAAACATTTGTTCTTATTCATTCTTCCCTCTTCTCTTTTTCTCTCTCTCTCTTTCTATCCGTTTGTCTAGACCGGTCCAGTGATTGACATGCCAGTGCCTGCCAGCTACAACGACATCACCCAGGATCCAGGGCTGAGGGATTTCATTGGCTGGGTGTGGTATGAGAGAGAGGTGTTGGTACCCTCACGATGGGTGTCTGATGAGGGAACCAGAGTCGTGCTAAGGGTCGGGAGTGCACACTACTACTCAGTGGTCGTGAGTATTTCATAAATCTTCTACCACTTGTTTTCAGCTCCAGGTGACATTCTGTATCACTTGTGTGAAAGCTGTAACTCCACAGCCTCTTACGTGAGTTCATCTGCAATGTACATCCCTCCGTGTGTGTGTGTGGATAGATAAAAGTCAGAAGTTTACATACACTTAGGTTGGAGTCATTAACTTGTTTTTCAACCACTCCACAAATTTCTTGTTAAGAAACTATAGTTTTGGGAAGTCGGTTAAGACATCTACTTTGTGCATGCCACAAGTCATTTTTCCAACAATTGTTTACAGACAGATTATTTCACATATAATTCACTGTTTCACAATTCCAGTGGGTCTGAAGTTTACATAAACTAAGTTGACTGTGCCTTTAAACAGCTTTGAAAATTCCAGAAAATGATGTCATGGCTTTAGAAGCTTCTGATAGGCTAATTGACATAATTTGAGTCAATTGGAGGGAAGGAAGGAGATGTGTTCTGTCTCCTAGAGATGAACGTACTTTGGTGCGAAAAGTGCAAATCAATCCCAGAACAACAGCAAAGGACCTTGTGAAGATGCTGGAGGAAACCGGTACAAAAGTATCTATATCCACAGGTAATAGAGTCCTATATCGACATAACCTGAAAGGCCGCTCAGCAAGGAAGAAGCCACTGCTCCAAAACCACCATTAAAAAAAAAAAAAAAAAAAAACTGACTTCGATTTGTAACTGCACATGGGTACAAAGATTGTACTTTTTAGAGAAATGTCCTCTGGTCTGATGAAACAAAAATAGAACTGTTTGGCCATAATGACCATCGTTATGTTTGGAGGAAAAAGGGGGGAGGCTTGCAAGCCGAAGAACACCATCCTAACCGTGAAGCACAGGGGTGGCAGCATCATGTTGTGGGGGTGCTTTGCTGCATGAGGGACTGGTGCACTTCACAAAATAGATGGCACATGAGGGAGGAAAATTATGTGGATATTTTGAAGCAACTTCTCAAGACATCAGTCAGGAAGTTAAAGCTTGGTTGCAAATGGGTCTTCTTAATGGACAATGACCCCAAGCATACTTCCAAAGTTGTGGCAAAATGGCTTAAGGACAACAAAGTCAAGGTATTGGAGTGGCCATCACAAAGCCCTGACCTCAATCCTATAGAAAATGTGTGGGCAGAACTGAAAAAGCGTGTGCGTGCAAGGAGGCCTACAAACCTGACTCAGTTACACCAGCTCTGTCAGGAAGAATGGGCCAAAATTCACCCAACTCATTGTGGAAAGCTTGTGGAAGGCTACCTGAAACGTTTGACCAAAGTTAAACAATTTAAAGGCAATGCTACAGAATACTATTTGAGTGTATGTAAACTTCTGACCCACTGGGACTGTGATGAAAGAAATAAAAGCTGAAAGAAATCATTTTCTCCACTATTATTCTGACATGTCACATTCTTAAAATAAAGTGGCGATCCTCACTGACCTACGACAGGGAATTTTTACTAGGATTAAATGTCAGGAATTGTGAAACTGAGTTTAAATGTATTTGGCTAATGTGTATGTAAACTTCCGACTTCAACTGTGTCACTCATAGAAATAACAGTCCTATATTTCTCACTTTTTTTTCCCCATTCCCTGCCAGTGGGTGAATGGAATCAAAATGACAGAGCACGAGGGCGGCCATCTTCCCTTCGAGACTGAGCTGGGTGATGTCCTCCGTAAGGCCCCAGGTGTGGCCTGTAGGATCACCATAGCTGTGAACAACACCCTGACACTCGAGACGTTGCCCCCAGGAACCATTCAACATATAGACGACCCCACCAGGTGAACTGATGACCCCACCACATTTGACTTCATTTCAATGTAAAATATATTTAAATGTTTTTTTTTTTTTTTTGCATAAAATTTTAATTAGGAGGAATCTCACATTGTCAGACACTCATTTTAGATGTTCTGGAGATCAAACCTAGAACGGTTGAGGCTAAGTAAGCATTTCCTGATGGTTTTGAGGGGGGGTATAAACAATAAAAAAAATGTTTCGGAATACAAATGTAAATCTATATATAGTCTACAGCAGGGGTGTCAAACTCATTCCACGGAGGGCCTAGTGTCTGCAGGTTTTTGGTTTTTCCTTTCAATAAAGCCCTAGACAACCAGGTGTGGGGAGTTCCTAACTAATTAGTGATGTTAATTCATCAATCAAGTATAAGGGAGGAGCGAAAACCCGCAGACACTCGGCCCCCCGTGGAATGAGTTTGACACCTGTGGTCTACAGGTATCCTGCTGACTGTTGTGTCTATATATTGTCTACAGGTATCCTGCTGACTATATTGTGTCTATATATTGTCTACAGGTATCCTGCTGACTATGTTGTCTATATATTGTCTACAGGTATCCTGCCAACTATGTTGTACAAAACACAAACTTTGACTTCTTCAACTATGCTGGTTTGCATCGTCCTGTTCTACTGTATACCACTCCTAAGGCGTACGTTGATGACATCACAGTGCTGACCAACTTTGCTGACAACATTGGTGAGTGCAACAACAACAACAGATTCTCATCCACTTTGCTCGAGTGGTAGTTTAGGTCTTTTCATTCCCCAGTTTATCCATACCCTGTTTACACTATCGTGCCGACCAAAACCACACTGTGCTGACTTGGCTAGTTCCTTTTCACATTGTCCTTTTCTGCATGATTCCAGTATCTATGGAATAGTGTGAAAAATGGCACAAGTGTACTAAGGTGTTAGTCTCTCCTGTTCTGCCCTTTTGGTGTAGGGCTCATCAGTTACCAGGTGTCCGTGCTGGGCAGTCCCAATTCCACGCTGAAGGTGACCCTCTCGGACAAAGATGGCCACTCTGTGGCCTCCTCCACTGGACCGTCTGGGGTCCTCAACGTGACGGACGTCAGCCTGTGGTGGCCGTATCTAATGCATGAGAGCCCAGGTTATCTGTATTCTATGGAGGTAAGTTGGGTTATGTTCCTAGTTGCTAGGCTTAGATGATCCACTGTCTGTTCCTTTTTAGTGTTTGGTTTTTAATTTAACTTTTTATCAAATGTATGAACTACATGACATTTTAATTATACTGAACAAAAATATAAACACAACATGTAAAGTGTTGGTCCCATGTTTCATGAGCTGAATTAAAAGATCCCAGAAATTTTCCAGACCTACAAAAATATTATTTCTCAAATGTTGTGCACAAATTTGTTTACTTCCCTATTAGTGAAGATAATCCATCCACCTGACAGGTGTGGAATATCAAGAAGCTGATTAAACAGCATGATCATTACACAGGTGCACCTTGTGCTGTGGACAATTAAAGGTCACTCTAAAATGTGTAGTTTTGACACACAACACAATGCCACAGATGTCTTGAGAAAGTGTGCAATTGGCATGCTGACTGCAGGAATGTCCACCTGAGCTGTTGCCAGAGAATGTTAATTTCTCTCTACCATAAGCCGCCACCATCGTTCTTTTAGAGAATTTGGCAGTATGTCCAACCGGCCTCACAACCGCAGACCACGTAACCACGCCAGCCCAGGACCTCCACATCCGGCTTCTTCACCTGCGGGATCGTCTGAGACCTGCCACCCGGACAGCTGATGAAACTGAGTATTTCAGTCTGTAATAAAGCCCTTTTGTGGGGAAAACGTATTCTGATTGGCTGGGCCCGGCTCCCCAGTAGGTGGGCCTATGCCCTCTCAGGCCCACCCAATGGCTGCCCCCCTTGCCCATCATGTGAAATCCATAGATTAGGGCCTAATGAATTTATTTAAATTGACGGATTTCCTTATGAAATCATTGAAATTGTTGCGTTTTTATATTTTTGTTCAGTGTACGTTATTTAGAGAAATAAAAGCACTTGCTAAATATTAACTGGTTTGTTCTCGTGTATTACCCTTTTCCGTGTGATGAGTCAACGCTACCATGAACATCGCCTTAGTTTGACAACTCAGCATCACACCGTCCCTACTTCCTGTGTTAATGGAAAGACTGACTGGAACAATCCTCCTGGCTAGAGCCTGTTCATTACAGAATCTAATGCAACGTTATAGAATGTTCAGAATCATATTTTCTAGGCTGTTTATTTCTATCTGTTGAGCAGATTTGTTATTGTCAGCTCTACTCTTTCCATTTCTATCTGCTACATTCTGAACATTCCACCTCATCTCAATTGTTTCCAGGTTCACATGACGACAGCTATCGAGGGTTCTGTCTGCGAGGATGTTTATGCTCTGCCCGTGGGAATCCGCACTGTACAGGTCACCAACACACAGTTCCTCATCAACAACAAACCCTTCTATTTCCACGGAGTCAACAAACATGAGGATGCTGATGTGAGTACCGAGTAGTACCACTAGAGGACAGCAAAACACTTGTCTTGCGTGTACAACTGGTGTCCGTCCTGCAGGTGTTTAGTTGCGTTCCATATTTGCAAAGATATAGAAGTAATGAATGTTGACGCTGATTTAGAAGTTATCGGTTTCTGTGGTTTTTAACAAACTAATTTCAGTTCTGTCATGCGTTTTGGAATTATTTTAAAGGGTCAATGGAATTAGGTCTCTTAAGTCTATTAAATGGGTCTCTAACTGTTTCCCCCTGCTTTCTGTGTCTGTGTCAGATCAGAGGGAAGGGCCTGGACTGGCCCCTGATTGTGAAGGATTTTAACCTGTTGAAGTGGCTAGGGGCCAACTCGTTCAGGACCAGTCACTACCCGTACGCTGAGGAGATCCTGCAGATGGCAGACCGCCATGGCATTGTGGTCATTGACGAGTGTCCCGGGGTGGGCATCAAAGACATGTAAGTTATATTGTATTTGTCACATGCGCCGAATACAACCGGTGTAGACCTTACTGTGAAATGCTTACTTACAAGCCCTTAACCAACGATGCAGTTCAAGAAAGAGTTAAGAAAATATTTACAAAATAAACTAAAGTAAAAAAATCTACGTATCAATAAAATTACATAACAATAACGAGGCTATGTGCGGGATTAGTCCTGGTAATTTATAAAGTGACTATGCATAGATAATAAACAGCGAGTAGCAGCAGTGTAAAAACAAAGGAGCGGGTGTCCATTAGATTAATTGTTCAGCATTCTTATGGCTTGGTTGTTCAGGTGCCTTTTGGTCCTAGACTTGGCGCTCCGGTACCGATTGCCGTGCGGTAGCAGAGAGAACAGTGTATGACTTGGGTAACTGGGACTTCCTCTGACACCGCCTGGTATAGAGGTCCTGGATGGCAGGAAGCTTGGCCCCAGTGATGTACTGGGCCGTACGCACTACCTTCTGTAACGCCTTACGGTCAGATGCTGAGCAGTTTCCATACCAAGCGTGATGCAACCAGTCAGGATGCTCTCGATGGTGCAGCTGTAGAACTTTTTGAGGATCTGGGGACCCATGCGACATCTTTTCAGTCTCCTGAGGGGGGAAAAGTGTTGTCGTGGCCTCTTCACAACTGTCTTGGTGTGTTTGGACCATGATAGTTTGATGTGGACACCAAGGAACTTGAAACTCTTGACCCGCTCCACTACAGCCCCGTCGACGTTAATGTTTTCCTGTAGTCCACGATCAGCTCCTTTGTCTTGCTCACATTGAGGGAACGGCTGTTGTCCTGGCACCACACGACCAGGTCTCATTGTTGACGGTGATCAGGCTTACTACTTGTGTTGTCAGCAAACGTAAGGATGGTGTTGGAGTCGTGCTTGGCCACGCAGTTGTGGGTGAAGTCCAGGATCCAGTTGCAGAGGGAGGTGTTTAGTCCCAGAGTCCTTAGCTTAGTGACGAGCTTCATTGGCACTATGGTGTTGAACGCTGAGCTGTAGTCAATGAACAGCATTCTCACATAGGTGTTCCTTTTGTTCGGGTGTGAAAGGGCGGTGTGGAGTACAATAGACATTGCGTCATATGTGGATCTGTTGTGGCGGTATGCGGATTGCAGTGGGTGTAAGGTTTCCAGCATGATGGTGCTGATGTGAGCCATGACCAGCCTTTCAAAGCACGTCTTGGCTACTGACGTGAGTGCTACGGGCGGTAATCATTTAGGCGGATTACCTTCAATTTTTTTTTTGTTTTGTTGCGCATTGCCATGTTGACAGTTTCTGTGACCTCTAAAGGGTCAAAAGTTACACGTTCCCCAGGGATATATTCATTCAGACGATTTATTTAGAAAAACATTTCTTAAACGGAAGCAAATGGAACGATACGGGGAGGGGCATACCTGAATTTGTCCAGTTTTAAAAACGCTTGTTTTGCCTCTGTTTGCTTTCAGTTGGTTTGTAAACGTTCTGTAATGAATACACCCCTGGTGTAACATTTTTGAAGAGAACTTCAGGTGTTTTTCACACGGAACTGCATGCCAGACATTTTTAAAAACACTTTTTTTTTTTTTAAGCTTGCGTGCATGTCTTTACCATTAACTCCTCAGTTGTTAATGGACGGTTGTTAAGTTTATATACCACATAAAACAGAGCAATATATAATATCAATGCTCAGGCTTTACATCATGGATAGAATCTAGCGTCAGGTCTTCTGTGTCTCCGGGACAGCCATTAACCCTGTCCTCTCTCTCGTCCCCCAGCCGTAGTTTTGGGAACGCCTCCCTGTCTCATCACCTGGCGGTCATGGACGAACTGGTGAGAAGGGACAAGAATCACGCCTCCGTGGTCATGTGGTCTGTAGCCAATGAGCCGGCCGCTGAGATGCCCCCTGCCGGATTATATTTCAAGTAAGAGAACGTTTAGCATTCATTCACTTCCCGTGAATGTGGGTCCTTGTTATTTTAAAATGCACATTGACATTATGATGTTGTAGTGAACAGATTGTCTGTTTTTAACTTCCTCTTCTCACATTAACACGTTATTGGTGATGTCATAAAGGAAGGGAAATGGAGCAGTAATGGTGACCTCATAGAGGAAAGGAAACGGAGCAGTAATGGTGACCTCATAGAGGAAAGGAAACGGAGCAGTAATGGTGACCTCATAGAGGAAAGGGAGTATTAGTTTGTTGCGGTTGCTTACACACTTATGCAGAATTTGGCTCATTGTGTCAGAACTACACAAGCCAAATAAGACAACACTTCTATGTCAAAACACACGTCTGTCAAAATGAAACTCTGCAATTAAAACAATCCTTTTTCAAAACGGCATTTTTGCAACAAAATAATACACATGCACCAATTTTGAATGACTCTTTCATAGCAGCAACAACACACTGATGTACTTTATGGAAAACACTGCTGTCTTTAGTACTTTGTAAACCTTCTCATACAGGCTTCTGTGAAAGATTGCTCCAGTGCAGTACATCTACTCACATTTCAATGAACACAAACATAGAAAGGCTTCAGAAAAAATATGTACAGCTCATTTTTTTTTTGCCATTGCAGGTTTATACAACAACAAAAAAACAAAGGTAGAATTACAGTAATCAATATGTTACTGTAAACTCATGGAAACAAAATGAATTACAGTGCAATGATTTAAAAAAATATATATATAAAAAAAAAAATAGTAGTTGATGGATCCTGTCTTCTGTTAGGCTCTGTCAATATCACCTCATCCATGTCATCCCTGGCTAGGCAACGGGGAAAATAATCTCCTCGTGTGCCGTATCCAACCCTGGACTGACCCCACCGCAATGTCTCCGCATGCCTCTTCCATTGCTTGCAGAAGAGGCAGGCGGGCATGTGGTTGGCGGTCATACACTTTCCAAACGCCAAGACGAAAATAATTTCTTCAATCGGATTGATAAATGGGGAGTAAGGGGGCAAGTATACAACTGTGACGTTATTGTGGTTGGTGAACCTGACCAGAGCAGCCCGGTGGAAACTAACATTATCCCAGTTGACAACAAACCAGGCTGCTTCGGTCCGTCCTGTACAGCTGCATTATGTAGTGCATCCAGACATATGATGATGTGTTGCAGTATTGTAGGGACCCAGGGTGGCATCGTGATGGAGAACTCCTTGCAGACTAATGGTGTCACACAAGGTGATATTTCCCCCCACGCTGCCCAGGGACATTCACAACGGCTCTTTATCCTATAGCATTGGGGTCAGACGCATTCAGTCAAAACTACAAGCTGCAAGGCAGGTGCCCCCACAGACAACACCCCCCCGCTCCCCCCTGCCTAGGTCACATACTGTTTAGTCTGAATGTATCTATGCAGTGCCAGTAGGACACAATCTACTGCCATTACAGTGTAGTACGGTGACACTTACATAGTGCACGTCGTCATAGCGAAGATCTTTGACTCTTAACGCTGTTCCCCTCAAATAGAACCCTGTACAGCTGCTTCATTGTAAGTTGGCGTTGACGCAAGATGTGGCAGAGGGTCAACATACTGACACGGTTGATTATTATGGGATGCTGTGTGATCTGCACTGATTTGCTCTGGTAGTTGATGTATGATGGTGGTGTTTGCCAACACTAGATTGACAACGGCCAGTTCCTGGTGAAACAGACGTTTCCTTCCACCCTCAGGAGGTCGTCTGGGAGTTCTGTAGAAAAATGCAAGAATATGATGTCATTGGCTTGGTTCTTCTTTACAGACTGTACACAGTAACATCACAACTGTATTACAATGTACTTCACAGTACTATACCTATTTTGTTTTGTTCACTGAGGAGCGTAGACCTAATATTGTAGGACTACATTGTATTGTACTGTGATGCAGAATGATGGGGAACAATTCAATAGGTACAGTCTAGTGTAGAACGTTGAACACATACCTGTTCTCCAGTCTAAATGTCTGTATTATGGATGCTACCGTGTAGCGAATCAGGTTGGGCTGGACTCTCTGACTCAAGAGGTGAGCTTACCTGAGGTTTATTTGTAATGGTAAGGCTCAGACTAATTGGTGTTCAAATACTGTAGAAGTGTTTGTGTGGGTGTTGCCAATTTCAGGTATGTTTTGCATTTTGAATACAAGTGTTTTCCCAATGATTGCAAGATTTAATTCTTGAACGAAGTGTCTAATGTAAGAAGTAGTGTGTTGCAGAATTGCAAACCAAAGTGCAAAACAGAAAATGTTTGTACTTTTGGTGACTTGTTTTTAAGGCATGGTTACAGAAGTTTTGATGCTTTTGTTTACACACTGAAAGTGAATTAGACAATCGGCAAAAACTGTAACGGTGACGTCATAGAGGAAGAGAAACAGCATAACAGATTGTAGGTGTTTTTATTGGAGGACTACCTAGCATTACGTCATAGAGGAAGGGGAAACAGCATAACAGATTGTAGGTTTTGTTTTTATTGGAGGACTACCTAGCATTACGTCATAGAGGAAGGGGAAACAGCATAACAGATTGTAGGTTTTGTTTTTATTGGAGGACTACCTAGCATTACGTCATAGAGGAAGAGAAACAGCATAACAGAGATTGACCTTTAACTAGGCAAGCCAGTTAAGAACAAATTCTTATTTTCAATGATGGCCTGGGAGTGCCTTGGAACACTGCCTTGTTCAGAGTCAGAGTGACAGGTTTTTACCTTGTCAGCCTGGGGAATATGATCTTGCAACCTTTCGGTTACTAGTCCAACGCTCTAACCACTAGACTACCTGCCGCCCCAAAGATTGTAGGCTGTGTTCTTATTGGGGAGGATTACTCAGTACTGCTTGAGGGGGGGAGGGGACCGGGCAAGACCTTGAAGGCTACAATTTCCAAGGTATTTCAAGCAGCTTTGGTATTTACTTTACATCTGTAAAACCCACGTATGTGAGTGGGTGTGTACTTTGCATGCTTATTCATCAGATGGGAGAGAAGTGTATGGGTGCGTCTGAGCATGTCCTGGTAGAATGGATTGCTGTCATGTGGAATGCAGTCCGAGTACTAGTGAACCCTGCCATTCACAGAGCAGTTGTAGGTGTCCTTTATCATTGGATCACAGCCTACTTCGCCAAACGGGTGGTGATTTAACAAGCGCATTCGCAAAGTGTCGTTGCACCAATGTACCTAACTATAAATATCAACGTGACAGACCGACAAGCAAACAGCAGGAATTTCCTCCATGAAGTTTCTTGACGTTACAATACTTGACTATGTATCATAGTCAATAGTCTGATACTGTGAGACTGAGTTTGTATCATAGTCTGATACTGTGAGTAGAGGTCGACCGATTATGATTTTTCAACGCCGATACCGATTTATTGGACAACCAAAAAAAGCTGATACCGATTAATCGGACGATTTTTATATATATATATTTGTAATGATGACAATTACAACAATACTGAATGAACACTTATTTTAACTTAATATAATGCATCAATAAAATCAATTTAGTCTTAAATATATAATGAAACATGCTCAATTTGGTTTAAATAATGCAAAAACAAAGTGTTGGAGAAGAAAGTAAAAGTGCAATATGTGCCATGTAAGAAAGCTAACGTTTTAAGTTCCTTGCTCAGAACATGAGAACATATGAAAGCTGGTGGTTCCTTTTAACATGAGTCTTCAATATTCCCAGGTAAGAAGTTTTAGGTTGTAGTTAATATAGGACTATTTCTCTCTCTACCATTTGTATTTTATTTACCTTTGACTATTGGATGTTCTTATAGGCATTATAGTATTGCCAGCCTAATCTCGGGAGTTGATAGGCTTGAGGCATTGCGAAGAGCTGCTGGCAAATGCAGGAAAGTGCTGTTTTAATGAATGCTTACGAGCCTGCTGCTGCCTACCACCGCTCAGTCAGACTGCTCTATCAAATCATAGACTTAATAACACACAAATACGAGCCTTAGGTCATTAATATGGTCAAATCTGGAAACTATCATTTAGGAAACAAAACGTTTATTCTTTCAGTGAAATAAAGAACCGCTCTGTATTTTATCTAATGGTTGGCATCCCTAAGTCTAAATATAACTGTTACATTGCACAACCTTCAATGTTATGTCATAATTATGTAAAATTCTGGCAAATTAGTTCGCAACGAGCCAGGCGGCCCAAACTGTTGCATATACCCTGACTCTGCGTGCAATGAACGCAAGAGAAGTGACACAATTTCCCTAGTTTAATATTGCCTGCTAACATGAATTTCTTAACTAAATATGCAGGTTTAAAAAAATATATACTTCTGTGTATTGATTTTAAGAAAGGCATTGATGTTTATGGTTAGGTACATTCGTGCAACGATTGATTTTTTTCGCAAATGCGCTTTTGTTAAATCATCCCCCGTTTGGCGACGTTGGCTGTCTTTGTTAGGAAGAAATTGTCTACACACAGTTCGCAACGAGCCAGACGGCCCAAACTGCTGCATATACCCTGACTCTGTTGCACAGAACGCAAGGGAAGTGACACAATTTCCCTAGTTAAAAGAAATTCATGTTAGCAGGCAATAGTAACTAAATATGCAGGTTTAAAAATATATACTTGTGTATTGATTTTAAGAAAGGCATTGATGTTTATGGTTAGGTACATTGGTGCAATGACAGTGCTTTTTTCCGTGAATTCGCCTGTTAAATCACCATCCGTTTGGCGAAGTAGGCTGTGATTCAATGATAAATTAACAGGCACCACATTGATTATATGCAACGCAGGACAAGCTAGATAAACTAGTAATATCATCAACCATGTGTAGTTAACTAGTGATTATGTTAAGATTGTTTTTTATAAGTTTAATGCTAGCTAGCACCTTACCTTGGCTCCTTGCCGCACTCGCATAACAGGTAGTCAACCTGCCACGCAGTCTCCTCGGAGTGCAATGTAATCGGGCATGATCGGTGTCCACAAATGCCGATTACTGATTATGAAAACTTGAAATCGGCCATTCCGATTAATCGGTCGACCTCTAACTGTGATACTGAGTTTGTATCATAGTCAACAAAGACAACCTCGCAGTATCAGACTTTCAGACTCATTTTCTTCTTCCAGGTCCTTCCTCACTAAGTCCATCTGTATCCTGACCCCCTACCCCATCTTGGAACAGGGAAACCATTGCTCTTTAAATGTTTTTGTTTGTCTTTTTCAGGACACTGATAGCTCATACCAAATCTCTGGATGTCACTCGACCGGTCACGTTTATCACCGCCAGTAACTTTGCCAGGGACAAGGGGGTGAGATGGCACTTTTTCTCTTATGTTTATGAAGGATTATTCACCGAACTATGGCTTTCTCAATTTGCTTGTCCTTGATTCCTCTCCTCCTTCTCCAAACTTATTGAATGAGGTCAGAGGGGGAATTGTGGACCTCTTCCAAGACGTTTTTCAAAGTAGAGGATCTGAGGAATCGAGGAATGACTAACTGGAAAAAGAGCCTTTGACTGTGCTTGTTGCCAAAATATATAGTTTTTTTTTTTTTTAAGGCATACCTATGCCCTGATTCAATCATCCTGGCTCACTGAGGTCTGCCTCTGCAGCCACAGTGACTCCCTGCTGCAGATAACTCTATAAGAGGAATGTTTTACTGAATGTCTGTTCCACTCAGACTTACCAGACATAGTTTATCAGTGACTAAACTAAGCACAGTTATGACCATAACATTCCATACATTACTATGGCAATTCAATGCCAATGAAGAGATATATATATATATATCGTAACAAGGACCGCAACACTGAACCAGTAGTTCTATTTCTTCTTCTCACGTTGAAAACCGTCTATACATAGGCGCCATTTTAATTATGACCGTAACGTTCCATACATTTACAATGGCAATTCAATACCAATGAAGTTGTAGTTGAACACCGTAACACTGCTCCTCCCCCCCCCCCCCCCCCACACAAGGCTCCCTATGTGGATGTGATCTGTGTGAACAGTTACTTCTCCTGGTACAGTGACCCGGGTCACCTGGAGGTCATCCCCTTCCAGCTCAACACCCAGTTTGAGAACTGGTACGGGAAGTACCAGAAACCCATCATCCAGAGTGAATACGGAGCCGATGTGGTTCCAGGACTGCACACGGTGAGTGTTCCAGAACTACTTTGATGTTCTACGTTCCGTGTCATGTTCTCTACAGAACAGAAACAGACTAATTTATTTTTTTATAACATAAGGTATTGTCTAAAGCAAACACATGTGCTTGTTAAGATTGCAAGGTCTCTCTTTAAGGCGAACAATAGTCTGGATACCATTTTGTCAAATGTGCTTGAACAACGACCTCTGTCAAGCACCTACCCAGGCTTGAACAAAGACCTCTGTCAAGCACCTACCCAGGCTTGAACAAAGACCTCTGTCAAGCACCTACCCAGGCTTGAACACTGGTTGAAATCTATGAATTGAAAGTTAAGTGGTTGAGCTTGAGTGATCAATGGAAATAAAAGGTTGTCTTTTTTTCCCCCCCCCGCAGGATCCTCCCATGATGTTCACTGAGGAATACCAGAAAATATTGTTAAAAAACTACCACGATGTGTTTGACCAGAAGAGGAAGGAGTATGTCATTGGAGAGCTCATCTGGAACTTTGCGGACTTCATGACGGCACAAAGTAAGGAGGAATTCCTAAAAACCTGTAGGACTGGAGTAGATTGAAAGTGTCGTTATGACGACCGTTCTTGTAAAAACCTACCATTGAAGCTGGTTGTCATGCTGGTTGTCATGCCTTTGCTTGTTTAGCTAATATTGACTTTATTATTGCGATGAACTTCCACCATACGGATTGAATGGAGCCTAGAGTAAGGGGAAAGACGGCAGTAGTACGAGGAGTTAGTCGTGTGGGGGCGGTAGGAGTTAGTCGT
The DNA here is from genome assembly GCF_016432855.1 of Salvelinus namaycush. Taxonomy (NCBI): domain Eukaryota; kingdom Metazoa; phylum Chordata; class Actinopteri; order Salmoniformes; family Salmonidae; genus Salvelinus; species Salvelinus namaycush. Next base: position 2,375,881 of record NC_052318.1, on the reverse strand, counting down.
GGGGGGGGGGGGGGGCGGTGGGAGTTAGTCGTGGGGGGGGGGGGGGGGCGGTGGGAGTTAGTCGTGGGGGGGGCGGTGGGAGTTAGTCGTGGGGGGGGCGGTGGGAGTTAGTAGTCGGGGGGGGGGAGTTAGTCGTGGGGGGGGGGGGGGGGGGGCGGTGGGAGTTAGTAGTCGGGGGGGGGGAGTTAGTCGTGGGGGGGGGGGGGCGGTGGGAGTTAGTAGTCGTGGGGGGCGGTGGGAGTTAGTCGTCGTGGGCCGGTTCTTGAAAAGGTGCTGATATTGATGTGAATTATATTTAAAGCTCTGAGTCAGCAGGGATGGGTGTGGCACAAGGAGGGTTTACACCAGGAATCATCAACTTTATTCAGCCGCGGGCCGATTTCTTTCTTGAGCGGATGGTCAGGGGATCGGAACATAATTACTAATTATTTGTAGACTCTAAATTGACCGCAAGAAGTCCAAACATTTTTATTTAAAATATAATAATTTCATACCTTGCTTACATTTTGTATATGATCACATCTCTCTACCATGCGTGGGAATACTTCAGAACAGATTTCTAAAATTAAAATCACGTTAGTATCGTGGTAAGGAAACAAAACCCGAAATAAAATATGAATCGAAACACGAAGCCGATTTTCACTTCTTCTTTAAGGAAAACAGCCCTAATGTTGGAAACAAACATGTCATCCAGAGTCACATTTTAATTATTTTACGAGCTATAGCACACAATATTATACATAGAGCAGGTTTTTAAAGGTCAGACTTCGGTTTGCTTCGTGTTTTAATATTTGCCACGGAAAAAAACATTGCGATACTGTTATCGTCCTGGCCCTAGCTTTTAATATTTTATGTCCCGAAAATGTAATAATGAATTTTAACAAATTCCAAATGCAAGCTTCATAAGTGATAAATTTCAAGCCATTTTGACATACTAAAAGACCTGTAGACCTATGCTAGTAATTGTTGATGTCCCATTTGCTTATGAGCTTGCAAAGTAAACAGTTCATATTCTTGATAAACAAAACTATTTTTTGGGAGGTGCATATTTATTTATGGAAATCCTCTCTCACAATTTGATGTTTGTTCAGGACCCCGAGCCAATAGCTGTACAGCAAATCAACAATCTGTTTGCTAGCTGAGTGGTTTTCAAACTGTTTGACCTGCGGAAAGAGAAACTGTGGATCAAAGCTTGCAACACAAAGCTGCCCAAGTGGAACCTGTCATTACAGCCATAAACGGCAATGCATTTTCAAAACTTAAGATACAGAAATAAATTGTTTTACACCTGCATTATTTTGTTGTTGCTGAAAGTCATTCATGTTAGCAGTCAATATCAGTTCTCTGGAGTCCAGAGCAAGCAGAGTCACACGGCCTGCATCTATGCAGTGGAGGTTGCAGGATCAGATGGGACAGCATGGTCTGTCTGCACATTATCACTTTGGACAGCCTGGTCTCGTAGACTAGATGTAACAGTACGGGACACTCAAATGAGTATATGTTTGGTATGGTCCGTGGTGTAAAGTACTTAAGTAGTACTTTAAAGTATTTTTACTAAAGTATTTTTTGGGGTATCTGTACTTTACTATTTATATTTTTGATTACTTTTTACTCCATACATTTTCCCTGACACCCAAAAGTACTTGTTACATTTTGAATGCTTAGCTGAACAGGAGAATGGTCCAATTTACACACGTATCAAGAGAGCATCCCTGATCTACTGTACCCTACTGCCTCTGCTCTGGCTGACTCACTAAACACAAATGCTTTGTTTGTAGATTATGTCTGTGTGTTGGAGTGTGCCCCTGGCTATCTGTAAATTTAAGAAAAACATGAGTACTCTGCCATCTGGTTTGCTTAATATAAGCAATTTGAAATGATCTATACTTTTACTTTTGATACATAAGTATATTTAAAACAAAATACTTTGACTTTTACTCAAGTATTATTTTACTGGGTGACTTTCACATTTACTTGAGTCATTTTCTATTAAGCTGTCTTTACTTAGGTATGACAGTTGGGTACTTTTTCCACCTTCATGAAACTACTTAGCCTACATTTTGAATGCCACGGCAGAAGCTTCAAGGCATCTTCCCAATTTAAGTAGCCTAGTTTTGTTGTTTGGCTACCTCTTCCAATGCATTGTGGAAAAGTGTGCATCGAATTCTACTAGATGAAGAGCCGAAATGAACATCTTGACGTTTTATTAAACCATACTGGATTTTTTCATATGTTGAATACTATTATAAACTTTCTTTTCGCATACTGAGAATGCGTCACATCAAATTGTATTTGTCACATGCGCCAAATACATAACTGTATTCAGGACAGAAAAATGAATTGCTTTGTCACATTTTTTTTTGCAGTTTTACTTTAGTGCCTTGTTGCAAACAGGATGCATGTTCTGGATATTTGTATTCTGTACAGGCTTCCTTTTCACTCTGGCAATTAGGTTAGTATTGTGGAGTAACTACAATGTTGTTGATCCATCCTCAGTTTACTCCTATCACAGCCATTAAACTCTAACTGTTTTAAAGTCACCATCGGCCTCATGGTGACATTCCTGAGCGGTTTCCTTCCTCTCCGGCAATTGAGTTAGGAAGGACACCTGTATCTTTGTAGTGAATGGATGTATTGATACACCATCCAAAGTGCAATTAATAACTTCACCATGCTCAAAGGGATATTCAATGTAAAAATTTAAAAAAAAATATCTACCAATAGGTGCCCCCCTTTGCGAGGCGTTGGAAAAACTTCCTGGTCTCTGGTTAAATCTTTTTTTTTTTTTATTCACTGCTCGACTGAGTGACGTTACAATTATCTGTATCTGTGGGGTACAGAGATGAGTCAATGCAACTTATTATGTTACTTAAATTCTCTAGGATAGGTGGGACGCTAACGTCCCACTTGGCCAAAATCCAGAAAAAATGTAGCGCGCCAAATTAAAATATATTACTATAAAAATAAATCTTTCATGAAATCACACATGAAAGACACCAAATTAAAGTTACACATGTTGTGAATCCAGCCAACATGTCTGATTTCAAAAAGAATTTACGGGGAAAGCACACCAAACAATTATGTTAGCTCAGTACATAGCCACAGAAAAACAGCCATTTTCCCAGCAAAAGATAGTAGTCGCAGAAATAGAGAAAATGAATCACTAACCTTTGATAATCTTCATCAGATGACTCATAGGACATCATGTTACACAATACATTTATGTTTTGTTCAATAATGTGCATATTTATATCCACAAATCTCGGTTTACATTGGCACCATGTTCAGAAATGCCTCCAAAATATCCGGAGTAATTGCAGAGAGCCACGTCATAACAGAAATACTCATCATAAACTTTGATGAAAGATACAATTGTTATTAATGCAACCGCTGTGTCAGATTTAAAAAAAACTTTACATAAAAAGCACACCATGCAATAATCTGAGACGGCGCTCAGATTTAACATTTCTCCGCCATGTTGGAGTCAACAGAAATACGAAATTACATCATAAATATTCCCTTTGATAATCTTCATCAGAATGCACTGCCAGGTATCCTAGTTCCACAATAAATCGTTGTTTTGTTCGATAATGTCCAATTAGCTACTTTTGCTAGCATGCGTAATACACGTGTCCAAACGCTCGCGCAGATGCAGGCAAACGTCGGACGAAAACTTAGTCATATTACAAGTCGAATAAACTGGTCAAACTTAGTAGAGAATCAATCTTCAGGATGTTGTTATCATAACTATCCAATAACGTTCCAACCGGAGCATTATTTTCAGTCTCTATAAGTAATGGAACGTAAGACGATAACTTGAGGAAAGCGCGTGACTAGGAACTGGCACTCTGCCAGACCACTGACTGAAACACCTCCCATCCGGTCCGACATCACAGCAGAGGCTTCATTCCACGTTCTACAGACTGTTGATATCTAGTGGAAGGCGTAGGAAGTGCAAACAGATCCATATCTTACAGGGAATTGAATAGGCAATGACTTTAACATTGACCACTCTCAGAATTCTCACTTCCTGGTTGATTTTTTTCTCAGGTTTTTGCCTGCCATATGAGTTCTGTTATACTCAGACATCATTCAAACAGTTTTAGAAACTTCAGTGTTTTCTATCCAATAGTAATAATAATATGCATATATTAGCATCTGGGACAGAGTAGGAGGCAGTTCACTATGGGCACGCAATTCATCCAAAAGTGAAAATGCTGCCCCCTATATGAAAGAAGTTAATTATTACTTATTTCAGCTTGCAATTACAAAGGGGTTAAATAGTTTATTGACTCAAGATATGTCAGCTTTTCATTTGTAATTTAATTTTGAGAGAAAAAAATAAAACATAATTCCGCTTTGACATTATGGTGTGTTTTGTGTGGGCCAGTGACGTCGAATCCATTTTAAGTGCAGGCTGTAACACAACAATATGGACAAAGGGGTGTGAATACTTTCTGAAGGCACTGTGTGCTCCAGTCAGACTACTCCAGTCATGTGACTCAAGTGAGTCTACACCTCTGGAATTTGGCATTGAATTTGTCGATAGTTCCCCTGTTTGCTTCCCGGGGCGGCAGGTAGCCTAGTGGTTAGTGTTGGACCATTAACCGAAAGGTTGCTAGATCGAATCTCTGAGCTGACAAGGTAAAAATCTGTCGTACTGCCCCCTGAACAAGGCAGTTAACCCACTGTTCCAAGGTCGTCATTGTAAATAAGAATTTGTTCTTAACTGACTTGCCTAGTTAAATGAGAATTGCTTGTATTCTGTACAGATCAATAGTTTTTCTCTATACTTTGACGGCTGAAACAAGCACTCAGGGAAATGAACCTTTATCTCTCTCTCTCCTCTGCAGCGGTGCTCCGTGTGGTGGGCAACAGGAAGGGAATCTTCAGCCGGCAGAGGCAGCCCAAAGCTGGGGCCTTCCTCCTGAGGGAGAGGTACTGGAGGCTGGCCAATGAGACGGGCCTGCTGCCCACCTGGTCCAGGTACCCCTGCTACCTGGCTACATACCCCTGACACACCTGGGTCGTATTCATTAGCGCAGAACCCTGCACATTATAACACAGCATTTTCTAAACGCTTTGCAACTGAAAACAAGCATTTCTTATTTGACGAGTCCAGGTAGTCCTCTGTTTTGTTCCGTTTGGTGTCTAACACCAACCTGTATGGAGCAGACTGCGTGACGACTAGAACGCTATGAAGACCACAGCACATAAATACCAGAACCAACTGGATCAATGGCTGCGTTTACACAAGCAGCTCAATTCTGATTTTTTTTTTTTTCTTCTCACTAATTGGTCAAATGATCAATAAGATCTGATTTAAGTGGAAGAATGATCAGAATTGGTGTGCCTGTGTAAACGCATCTATTCCTGTGCGACCCTCTGCTCAGACGTTGCTGACGCCTGGCAGATCTTAAAACGCCTGGGTAGGTATTTTACCAATCCGCTAACCACATGTTATAGCAATCTGTCAGTCAATGGGTGGATTTGATTATGCTGAGCTGCAGGACAAGGGTCTATGGCTCGTGACGTGAACGATCAAAAGCAGTAAGAGAAGGAGTGTCCTTCTCAAATCAAACAGTAATCTGCGCTGTTCGGTCATGTTAGTTTTCATTCGGAAGGCGGATAGTGTTTTTATCAAAAGCAATCACTTTTGCATTGTGAAAACACAGAATCCTACTCATTACTCCCATGTCCTTAACCGGTTCCAAAACCAATGCAATCAACTATCACCCTGTACAAAACACGCCTACCCGGGCCAGATTAATCAAATGCCCTCATTTGAGACAGTCTGACTTGGCACACAACCGTTGGTTACAACGTCTGTCTTGCCTCTTTTTGTCATTCAGGGATCAACCAGTTATATACATGAATGTGAATCATGATGCTGTTCAGTGTAAATAAATGGGAATGTGATGTAAGAAAAAATATGATTTTGTTTCTACTCTTGTCTTTTTATTTGTATTCATCTTAGGACTTTATTCAGTCTGAATCGCTGTATCAGATTGTGTGATAGAAATGTAAAGGACATATGCAGCGTTTACCGTGGACATACAGTCCGTTCAGAAACTATTCAGACCCCGTGACTTTTTCCACATTTTGTTAAGTTACATCCTGATTCTAAAATGGATTACAGTCCCCCCCCCCCCATTAATCTACACACACTACCCCGTAATGACAAAGCAAAAACCGGTTTTTAGAAACCTTTTGTTGAAGCACCTTTGGCAGCGATTACAGCCTCGAGTCGTCTTGGGTAAGACTCGAGGCTGTAATCCGCTCGCCCACAAGCTTTGGCAGACGGATTTGGAGAGTTTCTGCCATTCTTCTCCCCTCCAAGCTCTGTCAGAGACACTCCTGTGTTGTCTTAACTGTGTGCTTAGGGTCGTTGTCCTGTTGGAAGGTGAACCTTTGCCCCAGTCTGAGTTCCTGAGTGCTCTGGAGCAGGTGTTCATCAAGGATCTCTCTGTACTTTGCTCCATTCATTTTTGCCTCAATCCTGACTAGTCTCCCAATCCCTGCCGCTGAAAAACATCCCCAGTTTAGCATGCCAGATATTGGGTGCTACCTTGTCACCAATCAGTCTTTGTTTTTGGAACATTCCATTACTTCTGCCTGAGGCCTATACTAGGAATCAGCAAGGTAACTTTGGTCAACTCCGAGTTCAATTTGGGATAACCGGTACCACGGATATGGCTCACCAAATTAGCCAGGTACATTTCTATGGTAACGAATCCTTCAGAACTAACCGGGAAGCTAACTCGGGGCTAATTCCATTTATTTTGACATGTCTGAGCTGTGAGTTGAGGACCAATGAAATCAGATACCTTCAATCTCACAAAGATTAGGTCATCCCCTTCATTTGAGCAAGATGACTGAAAAAACAATACATTTTGTGATAAGTATTTTATCACATTACAAGCATTTTGCTACACCCTCAACATCTGCTAAACATGTGTATATGACCAATAAAATTAGATTTGACATTACATATTTAGTACAAAATGCATTTAACTTCACGCACAGAAACTTTTGTATGACCTTAATAAGAGTGGGGAGGAAAAGGTGCTGGTGTGTTGATAAGCACGCCAAAGACTGCATTAACAATAAGTCATTTAAATAAAGACGTCTGCTAAATGACAAATGTAAACGATAACAATTTTGCTTTTGGAACAAATTTAAAAGTGGCACTATTTTTGTCAGTGGTTTGATGTTTCAGGATTGTGAAGAGTTAGGTGTTCAACAAGCCATGTGCGACATGCATCCGGAGTTACAAGCCTGCTTGAGTCCGCTGTAGGCGGACGAGCAATATCCACTGTTGTAGTACGGATGAAGCCTGAGCTGGAATGCGAAGATAACTGACGCTGGTTAGCTTTAGAAAACCCTGAGTAGATTTAGCTTGCTTCGTAGTATACCCCTCTGGTGTAATTTAGTTCCTAACGTCCCTAGATAATGAACTGTAGAGATTCTTCAATATAGCCTTGGGTATTCCACATTAAATAATAAAACCTTTATACCGTGCTAACCAGTCGGTCCTTTCCCTGAAAGAGAGAATTATTTAGTGCAGAGGTGCTGGCTAACGGCGAATAAACTATAAAAAGAGTAGCACACTCCTATTAATCTAACCTCCCAGTAATTTGGGTAAAAAAACATCCACGTTCCGGCCTGAAGGCGGCACAGTGATGTCGAAGGTGGTTTCTATCTAGAATCTCCCTAACATTGACTGGTTACTACAAAGCCTGAATATACGGTGTCGAATACAACAGGAAATAGTTTGGACAAGTATTATCAATAAAATGCATTTATTTTATTTTTTTAAAGCTCCTCCTGAAAAATATTGGTTATTTTTTAACACAAGTGAAATTTGAGTGACAGCCTTAACATTGAGTAGCTGATTTTGTTCTGGTTGGCAAGATTACGTTCGGTGTTTTTCAGTTACATATTTTGTGTAATATTAATTTAAAGAGTGAAATGCTACAAGAGGCACAAAGGTCACTTCAGATGGAATGTTTTTTAATGGTAGACCATTTCCACACGACAATGACCCCATTTTAAAATGTTCACTGTAGTGTCAACTTTCGCAACAGTTTCTCACAAGGTAAAAGCAAATAGTGGATTTCATTCGATTCGTTTCTCTGTACCCATTTCAATCTACCATTCACGTAATACTTTCTCCATGTATGAAAATACAGCATTTGTCAAATACAGAAGCAAACCTACAGTATTCCTCCCACAAACAAATGTTGATGCTGACACATGGATTCCTAGACATCACTCTTTCTACTGAAATAACCCAGAATGTTAAGTCTATACAGCTAAGATGTAGTGACAAATGGAGAGCCCATTCATACAAAGTAGAGAAATACAAAATGATTTCACTTGTCACAGAGAAAGAACTTTACAATCTAGTAATTCAGACAAATGTATTTTTTATAGCAGAAACAAGTGACCTCTAATGACAGAAATTAAAGTAGACATTAATGACAGTTTAAATACAAGACAGGGCTTTTCGGTGAGTCATTTTTACCTCTCACGTGGTTTATAGAGTAGCCTAGGGTGTATTCATTACAGAAACCGTTTTAAGAACCAAATAGATCCCACCTCGCGTCGGTTCCATCTGAATTTGTCCAATAGGAACTTGTTTGCGCTTTGTTTTTGAACGCAATATTTAGCAAAAGAATCGGGCATGTTTACACCCCTGGTCTCTGATCTGTTAGTGCTCTTACCAACTCATGACATTTCCTTTTAAAGTTGTCAAGACAGCAGAAACAGACTGGCACGCAGGCTATCTACAGAGTGCTGTGGATATTGACAAGTGGGGTGGGTCCAATGATCAGAAATACATGTTTAGAAAAAGCAAGCAAGAGAGCCAATCCCCAGGCTTTATTTTACCGTCTCTCTTTAACTGCTAAAGGCCCAGTGATCCAACAGAAGGCACTTTTGATGGCATTTTGTTGAATGCAGTGAACATGACTGTCATGGTTCTAAATCTTGGGACATTTTTTGAATCACTTTCTGAACAGGACACATGGATTAAAATTAGTCGAGGGGTGCAGTATACATTTCTGTTGATTTTGATTAATACATGTTTATCTTCTAATTTGACTTGAATAAAATCTTTTTTTTTTTTATGTGTTGACTCCTTATCCAGCAGGTTAGCGATAGGAACACATTCAGCAAGCTTTTAAGGACTTTGACTTGTGACTCAACGCCAAACACTCCACCCATACTTCTCTGGAACAAGTCACTTTTGGGACTATTATTACACCTATTTAAGTTTGTTGCTCCAACGTTAGGACCTATATGATGGCTGCCAACATGGGCTCTGTGAGTAACCCCTTAGGAAAGTCTATAGTATACAACCAGACTACTGTAAAGTCAAAACTCTGGGCGTTGGAGGATTAGACCTTATCATCGTGCACAAAATGGCGTCTCGACCCAAAGACCTCAGGTGTATCACTGCTAAAATTCCGATGCAACACAGTATTTTTGTGTCAAATACCTTGTGCGGCGCTAGTGAGCGAGTTACAACGCAAACCATGTGTAACCAATAAAGTACCTCATATTCCATCATGCATGTACAAATGACCTGGCATGGTTTAACAGGAAGCAGTCATTTGCGTCATCAGCCATCTTTGTTTAGACCTCTGCCATTAGGAAACATCAGCTCCTTTCCTATTTGGAAATTGCCAACTGGTGTAAAAAAAAAAAAAAAAAGTGGCAACACATGTAGCTATGTTGAGTGCCCATCTAAAACGGTATCAATGAGATTGTTCAATGTGAGCCAGGGGATGTTCCACTGTCCATGAATGTGGACAGTAACTTACATCAGGTTTGAAGGGCTTCAAACTGATCTGTCGGCTTATTCTGCTTTGCTTGCCCGCTGGTTCTGGACGATCCAACTGGCTTGGGTTGTATCACACACCTTGGCCAATACTGAGAGGTAGTGGCAAGGACACCAAGTACTGTGTGGTTTCCTTCCCCAAAAACTGTAGATACAGTGCTGTTGTACCACTAAGAGAGAGAGGAACTGAACCTTATTACTTAAAATCGACAACCTTAACCTACAAAAACGCCTAACTGAATGGCTGGCCTACTACTACTACCAACCTTAAGCTGACAGTCAATCACTGTTTGGCAGCCTGTGCTACCGTATCATTGCACTATACACAAGGGGTGAGGGAGACACCAATGGCCTTTTTAAGTACACAATTTAGTAAATACAAAACAAAAAAAGCAATGGGTTTGTAACAATGGTGAGACAATGAGGAAAAAATAAAAGTGAAACATTTACATATACCCCCTCCACCCAATAAAGGGAATTCACATCTCATTTACATATACCCCTCCACCCAACCAAAAAAGGGAATTCAGTCTCATTTACATATACCCCTCCACCCAACCAAAATAAAGGGAATTCACGTCTCTTTCAGGCACATAAGTCTACATGGATCCCCCAGTGGTACAGTAGTGTGTCCAGGAATGCCTTTTTTTACACAGAATGACGACAAGACAGGGAAGTTCACGGAGAGCAAGACTTCATCTTGGCAGAGAATAAATTAACTAGGGTCATGTACATTAGGCACCAAAAAAGAAGAAACCAACAAACAGGGTACTACTACCTGGACAATAGACGGGTTGGTTGTTTAGCAACAAAACTGACGGGGGTTTGTTTGTTGACACGTAAACTATATTTGTCATTGTTTATTGACAACATAAGTACATTGTTACAGTTGTTGGTTAAACTGAAACAAGCCACCTATGACTCACCAGATGGCAGCCTCATGTTATTGTTGCTGGCCATCAAGAATCACAACACCACACTGCCTTCTGCCCCATTGAAGCACGTGCATTGTTTTCGTGATGTCAGCTAACCAGTCTATAAGAAACGCACATTTTCATTTTTCCCCCAGTGCAAAACGTTATGAAAACATTGCGTTGCCTAATGAACACAACCCTGCTCTGAAGACTTTTTGAGAATGCACATATCATATGCTTTGTGACCTCAGTGAGTTAAAGACTTCTGAGAAAGAGATGAAAGAAACGGATTAGTGAACACATGATTCCACACAGGTCTATGCAGCATGCCTTGCTTGTGGGTTGCAGGAAATTAAGACGTCACACACTGACTGCAAAACGTCTTCAGACTGAGTTAATTCACCCAGATGACAACTTGACTTCACTTATTTTGTTCCTTATTTTGTGATTTCTTTTGAAACATTTTTTTGTATTTTTTTTACTTAGTCTATGTCAACACTAAATCACAATCTAACCTGGAATAAAATCAGCAGCTATTTACAGAATCAAAAGAGAAAAAAATAGAAACAATTCTGACTGATTTCCACACAGTTGCTCACAGTCTCCCATGTTTAATATTAGTGGTACTATCAAAGACACACAAAAAAAATTGCTGTAAAGTGTAAACATTAAACAAATTAAAAATAAAAACTATGCTGTTGGGTGTTAACCTGTTTGTCTTTCCTCATGTTATCCTAGCTATGCTGCCCAACTGTACGATTATAATCCCCACAATCATGCATTTGGTATTCTGACCCATTATTCAGTTCCGCTGAGGTTGTAGTAACGTCGCAGCTAGACTCCGGAGCCGGTCAGGAACAGGACCTTCTTATCGATTTTCAAGTATACACCTTTTAAGGAAGTCCCAATTTTCTTCCACACGTTCTGGTCCTTTTTTTGTTCAAGAAGGAATGTCCTGTCCTCTCATCTTTCACAGTGAAGTGAACTGGGATTATTACCTTTGCTTTCCTGCTTGTTTATTATGTGTGAGAGGAGTATAAATAAAAACGAAAATAAGAAATGAAGAGAATATTATTTCCCCCCCGTTTCATAATAAACATTGTTTTGGAAGCAAGGTCTCCTGGTGGAATTGTCAAAATGTTCTGTTCAAGAGTTCACGTAATTTGTTTGTTACTTTCCCCTCCCCACCGCCCCATCTTAGTCCTGTTTGACCGGCAGCTGCTGCTTCCAGGCCTCGTTCAAGTAAACCAGTCTCTTGTAGTTGAGCATAAAGAGAATGAAGCTCAGTGCATATGTGGTGATGCAGATAATGCAGAAGTCCTCGAGGACAAAGTAGAGGATGTAGCCCAGGTAGAGAGAGCCCATCACCGATAGGATGGACGTCGCCATGAGGATCAGGGCAGCCATCGCACTCACGGTGATTCCTGTAACCCACCAGAGAGAGAGAGAGCGAGAGAGAGAGACACAGAGAGAGCAGGGTTTAGGCTACTAACGTGTACAAACAAGTAAGACGTGCTGTGCGAGGCTAGCAGTGAATAAATATAAATCACTATGACAAACACTACTATGTGGAAAAGACAAATGCAAGTGTATTGGATAAATTGGTCACAAAATGCCTGGACCTTGTACTTGAATCAGGGAGGAATAAGTTCCGTGCCCTCCTCTGGTGACCTTGTATGATAACCAGTCAGCTTTAAGACTTAGCGCTTAACTGACATATTTATCCATTTGCTTACTCATGCTTGACGATTATAAATATATAAAGACAGAGATTGGACACCTGGCCATCTTTCTGACCTTTAAATCTGAGTACCCAGCTGTTGAACGTAACAAGGGTCTCGGGGGGCTGGGGGGGGGGGCATCCTATTCCCAATGTAGTGCATTTCTTTTGACCAGGGCCCGTGGGTATCTGGTCAAAAGTAGTACACTATATAGGGAACATGGTGCCGTTTGGAACTCATAGTCAGTGACCCATCAACTATGGCTAACTTACAGTGACGTCATAAAGGGCAGCCAGAATAACAGCCAACTAGCTGCATTTACGTAAGCGGTTTTCTAGTGACATTTATTTGGATACATCCATAACAATGAGCTAATGAGGCGCAATTTCACCTGGCATAGAAAATGTACTCTCTCTCGTCAGGACACTGTTGTTCAGAGGAGCTAGCCAGCAACACAGCTAACACAATCACTTCAAACTGAAGCTGAAAAGACTAGCTGCATTTCGTTTTAGTTTTTTTCAATTTAATTTTGTATATATATATATATATATATATCCATAAAAATAATGACAGCCGATTCATGATTTCAACTGGCTGAGAAACACTGCCTGTCTCTTCCCGGCACGTTCATTACTATGGGACAGCAGGCGATTGAATTTTAATATTGAAACAATGTTGCAAATGTCAGAGAGACAGACAGGAAGGTTTATACAAATCTGCTGTTGAAAATGAAATGTTAGATCATGTCTAGATTATTTTTTTTATAGTGGAGATCAAGTTTATAAATTGCCTGGCTGGGCTGATGAGACAGTGGATTGTGCAGTCAGCTGGAACAGAGTAAATAGGCATTTTAACGTCAGATTTAGCCTGTGGCAATTTGTGGAATAGACACCGGCTGGAATGCGGTTTTAACCAATCAGCATTCAGGATTAGACCCACCCATTGTATACTATACCGTACCGGACCATACCTTACTGTACCATACTATTCCGTACCATGCCCTACTGGACCATACCTTTCTATACCGTACAGATTTCCCTTCACTGGAACTAAGGGGATTAACCCGAACCATGAAAAACAGCCCCAGACCATTATTCCTCCACCACCAAACTTTACAGTTGGCACTATGCATTCCGGCAGATATCATTCCCCTGGCATCTGCCAAACCCAGATTCATCCTCCAAACCCAGATTCATCCGCCAAACCCAGATTCATCCGTCGGACTATCACTCCAGAGAACACGTTTCCACTGCTCCAGAGTCCAAAGGCGGCAAGCTTTACACCACTCCATGCGACGCTTGGCATTGCGCATGGTGATCTTAGGCGTGTGTCCCACTGCTCGGCCATGAAAACCCATTTCTTCTCAGCTCCCGACAAACAGTTCTTATGCCGATGTTGCTTCCATAGGCGGTTTCGAACTCGGTAGTGAGTGCAACCGAGGACAGACGATTTTTACGCGCTACACACTTTAGTAGTCAGCGGTCCCGTTCTGTGAGCTTGTGTGGCTCACCACTTTGCGGCTGAGCCGTTGTTGCTCCTAGATGTTACCACTTCACAATAACAGCACTTACAGTTGACCGGGTCAGCTCTAGCAGGGCAGAAATTTGACAAACTGACTTGTTGGAAAGGTGTCATCCTATGACGGTGCCACGTTGAAAGTCACTTAGCTCTTCAGTACGGGCCATTCTGCTGCTAATGTTTGTCTATGGAGATTGCATGACTGTGTGCTTGATTTTATACAAATGTCAGTAACAGGTGTGGCTGAAATAGCCAAACCCACTAACTTGAAGGGGTGTCCATATACTTTTGGCCATGTTGTTTATATAGACATGTTCAACCTAACCACACTGACAGTCAGTTCCACTCACCACTGTTGTGTTAGGCAAAATAAGCCTGTGTAGTAAACTAGGTTAAAGGGCCTCTTGTTCTGAGGCAGCACCAGGTGGTTAAGCAGGGCCTGTAGCCCAGTCAGTCAGTAGGCCCCAAGCCCCGTAGACCAGTCAGTCAGTAGATCCCGTAGACCAGTCAGTCAGTAGGCCCCAGGCAGTAGGCCCCGTAGCCCAGTCAGTCAGTAGGCCCCAAGCCCCGTAGCCCAGTCAGTCAGTAGGCCCCAGACCCCGTAGACCAGTCAGTCAGTCAGTAGGCCCCGTAGCCCAGACAGTCAGTAGGCCCCAAGCCCCGTAGCCCAGACAGTCAGTAGGCCCCAGGCTCCGTAGCCCAGACAGTCAGTAGGCCCCAGGCCCCGTAGCCCAGTCAGTCAGTAGACCCCAGGCCCCGTAGCCCAGTCAGTCAGTAGACCCCAGACCCCGTAGCCCAGTCAGTCAGTAGGCCCCAAGCCCCGTAGCCCAGACAGTCAGTAGGCCCCAGGCTCCGTAGCCCAGACAGTCAGTAGGCCCCGTAGCCCAGACAGTCAGTAGGCCCCAGGCCCCGTAGCCCAGACAGTCAGTAGGCCCCAGGCCCCGTAGCCCAGACAGTCAGTAGGCCCCAGGCCCCGTAGCCCAGACAGTCAGTAGGCCCCAAGCCCCGTAGCCCAGACAGTCAGTAGGCCCCAGGCCCCGTAGCCCAGACAGTCAGTAGGCCCCAGGCCCCGTAGCCCAGACAGTCAGTAGAGCCCAGACAGTCAGTAGGCCCCAGGCCCGTAGGTCAGTCAATGCTTGTCCTAGGATTTTTTCAGCAGCGGTGGCAAAGTTAGCGTGGTAGTGGGCGTAGCCAATGGGGCGGTCTACGACCAATGTTTTTAAAGGCCCTCCTCTTGGACACAGGAACAAAATGTAGCTGCAATTCTACACATTTTACCATGGCTTACGTCACGTTCTTATGCTATCTGAGTAACTCAAAAATAAAAAAATGGGGGGGCCCCCCCATGTTGACATTTTTTTAAATGTTTGATTCTCCCTGACGGTCTAGTTGTTTTCATTTAGGTGAGTATACATTCTTAAAAGATGATCTAATATTAAATATGAGTCCAATATATTTTCTACATACTTTATATCTGGTTTTGGTTACTTAACTTTACTCTAAAAACATTTACCACCCCAAAAATGCAATTTTTTAAATATTTTTGGGAGTGGCTGTCCTCCACTGCTAAATGAATATAGGGGGAACAAACTGGTCAGTCAGCAGGCCCCAGGGCCCATAGGTCAGTACTCAGAGCGTCATGCCCACAGGGGGCACGTGCCCCCTCAGATTTGTTTTGTTGTTGTTTCTCTGTAATACTACTAGCCACCTAGCAATTTTATGAGGTTGGGTTTAGCTAGCCCATTTAGTTATGAGGTTGGGTTTAGCTAGCCCATTTAGTTGTGAGGTTCGGAACCTAACTACCAAGAAGCCATTTCAAGCTATCAATCGTGTTAGAGTAGCTAGCTTATCTAAATATATTTGCTGGAATGCCTGCTGGCAAGGTTAATATACTTTTTTTTTTAAAGAAACCAATTATTAAATGTACTGAATAAGACTCATATTCCTTTCAATATTTCACTCATATTTTAGAAGAGAAGCATATTTTGTTTCTTTTTTAAAAAAAGAGCTATGCTTAGATATGCAGAAAAATAAATGTTTTAATGATTATGGCTCTAGATTGCAGTCAGCAAAACCTCCAACCTGCCACACGGACTTCAGCCAGTCAGGGGAGTGAACAGTATGATTTAACACAGGCCCTTAGAGGGACTCTGGGGAAAGCTTTTCCTAAACAACATTAACCCATGCTGGACTATCTACTACTTGAATGACACCAACATTTCATGTATTTATTTTTTCTTTATTTAACTAGGCAAGTCAGTTAAGAACAAATTCTTATTTTCAATGACGGCCTAGGAACGGCGGGTTAACTGCCTTGTTCAGGGGCAGAACGACAGATTTTTACCTTGTCAGCTCGGGGATTCGATCTTGCAACCTTCCGGTTACTAGTCCAACACTCTAACCTTGTCTATCCAAGATGGCGTAGCAGTAGGACGTGTGTATTTGTCGTATCCCGTGTCTTATGAAATTTCCATCCTCAAATACAACATTTTCCGCCAAGATAGAACTGCCAAAGGGGGTGGAGATGCAATCTACTGTAGAGATAGCCTGCAGAGTTCTGTCATGCTATCCAGGTCTGTGCCCCAACAGTTTGAGCTTCTGCTTTTAAAAATCCACCTTTCCAGAAATAAGTCTCTCACTGTTGCCGCTTGTTATAGACCCCCCCTCAGCCCTCAGCTGTGCCCTGGACACCATATGTGAATTAATTGCCCCCCATTTATCTTCAGAGTTTGTACTATTAGGTGACCTAAACTGGAATATGCTTAATAACCCGGCCGTCCTACAATCTAAGCTAGATCCCTCAATCTCACACAAATTATCAAGGAACCTACCAGGTACAACCCTAAATCCGTAAACACGGGCACCCTCATAGATATCATCCTGACCAACCTGCCCTCTAAATACACCTCTGCTGTCTTCAACCAGGATCTCAGTGATCACTGCCTCATTGCCTGCGTCCGTAATGGGTCTGCGGTCAAACGACCACCCCTCATCACTGTCAAACGCTCCCTAAAACAATTCAGCGAGCAGGCCTTTCTACTCGACCTGGCCCGGGTACCCTGGAAGGATATTGACCTCATTCTGTCAGTAGAGGATGCCTGGTTATTCTTTAAAAGCGCTTTCCTCACCATCTTAAATAAGCATGCCCCATTAAAAAAGGTAGAACCAGGAACAGATATAGCCCTTGGTTCACTCCAGACCTGACTGCCCTTGACCAGCACAAAAACGTTCTGTGGCGTACTGCATTAGCATCGAATAGCCCCAGCGATATGCAACTTTAAAGGGAAGTTAGGAACTAATATACACAGGCAGTTTGAAAAAGCTAGCCTTTGCTTTCCTAACAGAAATTTGCATCCTGTAGCACAAACTCCAAAAGGTTCTGGGACACTGAAGTCCATGGAGAATAAGAGCACCTCCTCCCAGCTGCCCACTGCACTGAGGGTAGGAAACACTGTCACCACTGATAAATCTAGGATAATTGAGAATTTCAAAAAGCATTTTTCTACAGCTGGACATGCTTTCCACCTGGCTACCCCTACCCCGGTCAACAGCTCTGCACCCCCCACCGCAACTTGCCCAAGCCTCCCCCTTTCTCCTTCACCCAAATCCAGAAAGCTGATGTTCTGAAAGAGCTGCAAAATCTGGACCCCTAAAAATCAGCTGGGCTAGACAATCTGTACCCTCGCTTTCTAAAATTATCCGCCACAATTGTTGCAACCCCTATTACTAGCCTGTTCAACCTCTCGTATTGTCTGAGATCCCTAAAGATTGGAAAGCTGCCGCAGTCATCCCCCTCTTCAGAGGGGGAGACACTCTAGACCCAAACTGTTACAGACCTATATCTAGCCTACCCTGCCTTTCTAAAGTCTTCGAAAGCCAAGTTCACAAACAGATCACCGACCATTTCGAATCCCACCGTACCTTCTCCACTATGCAATCTGGTTTCCGAGCTGGTCATGGGTGCACCTCAGCCACGCTCAAGGTCCTAAACGATATCATAACCGCCATCGACAAAAGACAATACTGTGCAGCCGTCTTCATCGACCTGGCCAAGGCTTTTGACTCTGTCAATCACTTTATTCTTAATCACCGCAATCTTATCGGCAGACTCAACAGCCTTGGTTTCTCAAATGCCTCGTGAGGTTCACCAACTACTTCTCAGACAGAGTTCAGTGTGTCAAATCGGAGGGCCTGTTGTCCGGACCTCTGGCAGTCTCTATGGGGGTGCCACAGTGTTCAATTCTCGGGCTGACTCTTTTCTCTGTATACATCAGTGATGTCGCTCTTGCTGCTGGTGAAACTCTGATCCACCTCTATGCAGACGACACCCGTCTGTATACTTCTTGCCCTTCTTTGGACACTTAACAACCCTCCAGACGAGCTTCAATGCCATACAACACTCCTTCTGTGGTCTCCAACTGCTCTTAAATGCAAGTAAAACTAAATGCATGCTCTTCAACTGATCGCTGCCCGCACCCGCCCGCACGTCTAGCATCACTACTCTGGACGGTTCTGACTTAGAATATGTGGACAACTACAAATACCTAGGTGTCTGGTTAGACTGTAAACTCTCCTTCCAGACTCACATTAAGCATTTCCAATCCAAAATTAAAACTAGAATCGGCTTCCTATTTCACAACAAAGCATCCTTCACTCACGCTGCCAAACATACCCTCGTAAAACTGACTATCTTACCGATCCTTGACTTCGGCGATGTCATTTACAAAATAGCCTCCAACACTCTACTCAGCAAATTGGATGTAGTCTATCACAGTGCCATCCGTTTTGTCACCAAAGCCCCATATACAGTTCAAGTTGGAAGTTTACATACACCTTAGCCAAATACATTTAAACTCAGTTTCTCAATCCCTGACATTTAATCCTAGTAAAAATGCCCTGTCTTATGTCAGTTAGGATCACCACTATTTTAAGAATGTGAAATGCCAGAATAATAGTAGAGAGAATGATTTATTTCAGCTTTTATTTCTTTCATCACATTCCCAGTGGGTCAGAAGTTTACAAAGAGGCAAAGAGGCACTGAGTTTGAAGGTAGGCCTTGAAATACATCCACAGGTACACCTCCAATTGACTGAAATTATGTCAATTAGCCTATCAGAAGCTTCTAAAGCCATGACATAATTTTCTAGAATTTTCCAAGCTGTTTAAAGGTACAGTCAACTTAGTGTATGTAAACTTCTGACCCACTGGAATTGTGATAAAGTGAATAAGTGAAATAATCTGTCTGTAAACAATTGTTGGAACTATAGTTTGTTAACAAGAAATTTGTGGAGTGGTTGAAAAACAAGTTAATGACTTCAACTGTACTATCCACCACTGCGACCTGTATGCTCTCATTGGCTGGCCCTCGCTTCATATTCGTCGCCAAACCCACTGGCTCCAGGTCATGTATAATCTTTGCTAGGTAAAGCCCCGCCTTATCTCAGCTCACTGGTCACCATAGCAGCACCCACCCGTAGCACGTGCTCCAGCAGGTATATTTCACTGGTCACCCCCAAAGCCAATTCCTCATTTGGCCGCCTTTCCTTCCAGTTCTCTGCTGCCAATGACTGGAACGAATTGCAAAAACCACTGAAGCTGGAGACTCATATCTCCCTCACTAACTTTAAGCATCAGCTGTCAGAGCAGCTCACAGATTACTGCACCTGTGCATAGCCCATCTGTAAATAGCCCATCCAACTACCTCATCCCCATATTGTTATTTATTATTTTGCTCCTTTGCACCCCAGTATCTCTACTTGCACATTCATCTTCTGCACATCTATCACTCTAGTGTTTAATTGCTAAATTGTAATTATTTTGCCACTATGGCCTATTTATTGCCTTACCTCCCTAATCTTACTACATTTGCACACACTCTATGTAGATTTTTCTATTGTGTTATTGACTGTACGTTTGTTTACGTGTAACTCTGTGTTGTTTGCGTCGCACTGCTTTGCTTTATCTTGGCCAGGTCGCAGTTGTAAATGAGAACTTGTTCTTAACTGGCCTACCTGGTTAAATAAAGGTGAAATAAAAAATAAAATAAAAAGTTGGTTAGATTAAAACATATACATTGTCAACGACTTGATGACAAGCATATATTATGCATGCATCCAAATGCCTTTGACTTCTAATTAAAATTATATACACAGTGAACACACAATAGAGACGACACAATGACGAGAAGCATAAAATTCACTCCTCTCGTATACTTTAGCCTCATCTGAGCCAGGGGCCAGTCAGGCCTCAGCATCTGAGCCAGGGGCCAGTCAGGCCTCAGCATCTGAGCCAGGGGCCAGTCAGGCCTCAGCATCTGAGCCAGGGGCCAGTCAGATATAGTAAAGACTGAGAGGGGGGCCAGTCAGATATAGTAAAGACTGAGAGGGGGGCCAGTCAGATATAGTAAAGACTGAGAGGGGGGCCAGTCAGATATAGTAAAGACTGAGAGGGGGGCCAGTCAGATATAGTAAAGACTGAGAGGGGGGCCAGTCAGATATAGTAAAGACTGAGAGGGGGGCCAGTCAGATATAGTAAAGACTGAGAGGGGGGCCAGTCAGATATAGTAAAGACTGAGAGGGGGGCCAGTCAGATATAGTAAAGACTGAGAGGGGGGCCAGTCAGATATAGTAAAGACTGAGAGGGGGGCCAGTCAGATATAGTAAAGACTGAGAGGGGGGCCAGTCAGATATAGTAAAGACTGAGAGGGGGGCCAGTCAGATATAGTAAAGACTGAGAGGGGGGCCAGTCAGATATAGTAAAGACTGAGAGGGGGGCCAGTCAGATATAGTAAAGACTGAAAGGGGGGCCAGTCAGATATAGTAAAGGGCCAGTCAGATGTGTGTCAGCACAAATAGCACCAAGTGACTATCAAGGAGGCTTGGAGGGTGTTTTCTGCCATTGTTATACTAAGCGGGGTTTTTTCTCTCGGTTCGCCTAAATCCAAACTAATTAATTTTCTGGATAGAAAAGTGTTTTCGGTGTAAACTTAACACAGCTAAAAACAGTATGTAGAATAGATAATGAACCTATATACATATATATATTTTAAATATAATCTTTGAGAACTAACAGTCACCTAAATAATAACTATGAGAATCGAAAATTCCAAAAATAATACATTTAGCAGTATATAATTTGTTATTATGTTTGAGCAAAACAACACAGTATTAGCCATGGCAAAATGCATAGTCGTATGATATTAGCTTAAAAACTGCTAAATGTTCTCTCAGCTTTGTAGAATAGCCGGAATTTGTCTTAAAAATGCTAAAATTACTCTACACCGTCAAGATGGGGGGCCTCTAAAATGTTCTCTAAAATTAAGCCACGCTGATGACCGCCCCCCCCCCAGTCACACCCACCACCTAAGCCCCCTTTTGATCCAGAAAAAAACCTGGGTTGCCACCTAACATCTATCCATACTTTGAATAGCATGTGCCTGTGGCAGTGGGAAAACCAAAGTCTTACCTAGTAACAGTTGAAAGACATAAAATACAATTCCGTAGACACTGTTTGGCTGGTTCATTGCACTGTCGTTTCCGAAGATCGAGCCCAACAGTCCAAATCCTCGACCCCACCTACACATTGAGAGGAATTGGAAGAAAGAAATGGAAATTTGTTGGTAATTGTGATGTTGATGAATTGCAAGGATAAATTGACAAATACATTTAATTAACCTGAAATACAAATGTCAATGTCCACCAATGGCAATGTCCGAGAAGTTCAAGCTATTATTGGGCTCGATTCTGATAAGGTGATAACTAGGTAGACTAAACGGTGTCATTTACAAGTTACAACCATAAAGTTAACAGCTCTACAATACTAAGTTATATTCTGATAGGGCGGCTAAATAGGTAGCCAAAACGGTGTCATTTACAAGTTACAACCATAAAGATAATGGCTCTACAATACTAAGTTATATTCTGATAGGGCAGCTAAATAGGTAGCCAAAACGGTCTCATGTACAAGTTACAACCATAAAAGTAAAAGCAGGCTTTCACTGAACCACTGTTTCCTTAGTTAGTGGAACTTCCAGAGGCCTCAGAAGCAAGACAACCAAGTACTTTGGAAGTTCTGAGCGACGCAACAACCACTGGTCCTGATTACACGTCTCCCCCTCTCTGCACTGCTTCCCCTCCCTGCCTCCCCTCCCTGCACTGCCTCCCCTCCCTGCCTCCCCTCCCTGCACCGCCTCCCCCTCCCTGCACCGCCTCCCCCTCCCTGCACCGCCTCCCCCTCCCTGCACCGCCTCCCCCTCCCTGCACTGCAGCATTGTTCACAGCTGACTTTTATGCACTACATTTAGGACCTATATATTCCATTATTGTGAACTGTTCCCACCTAATCAGTGAACTGACCTAAGCGCTTGCCCGAAGTATTAATCAAATGACGAGTTATCAATGTATGTTTGTTGATCCAATCTGGAAACAAAGAGGGGTTAAGAGGGAAGCCCTGAACTGGCAAACCAACCTTCAGACTTCAAGGTAAACTGACTCCAAAATGTTTCACTGTTGACTGTTTGACAGGAGGCCAATGAAATGCACACTAATATTGTATTTTACCCCCTTTTTGTCTCCCCAATGTTCGATCTTGTCTCATCGCTGCTACTCCCCAACGGGTTCGGGAGAGGCGAAGGTCATGTGTGGGCCAAAGCATGACCCGCCTAACCGCGCTCCTTCACAACTGCCAGCTTAACCAGGAAGCCAGCCGCACCAACGTGTCAGAGGAAACATCATTTAACTGGCAACCTGGGTCAGGCTGCAGGCACCCGACCCACCACAAGGAGTTGCTAAAGCCCCACCGGCCAAACCCTCCCCTAAACCGGGCGATGCTGGACCAATTGTGCGCCGTCCTATGGGACTCTCGGCCATGGCCGGTTGTGGCACAGCCAGGGAATGAACCCAGGTCTGTAGTAACGCTTCAGACTACCGCGCCACTCGGGAGACCGAAATGCACACAAATTTTACAAGATAAAACAGCAATCATTACTGCATAGACTGCACTTTTACCCAATAGCTCATCAAGAGGTCTGTAACAGCCAATGTCAACATCCCCGTAACAGTAACCAAGAGAGAAGTGAGCCATGTCTTTCCTACCAGCTCCAATTCAACCAGAGTGATTTTTCCTACCAGCTCCAATTCAACCAGAGTGATTCTTCCTACCAGCTCCAATTCAACCAGAGTGATTTTTCCTACCAGCTCCAATTCAACCAGAGTGATTCTTCCTACCAGCTCCAATTCAACCAGAGTGATTTTTCCTACCAGCTCCAATTCAACCAGAGTGATTTTTCCTACCAGCTCCAATTCAACCAGAGTGATTTTTCCTACCAGCTCCAATTCAACCAGAGTGATTTTTCCTACCAGCTCCAATTCAACCAGAGTGATTTTTCCTACCAGCTCCAATTCAACCAGAGTGATTTTTCCTACCAGCTCCAATTCAACCAGAGTGATTTTTCCTACCAGCTCCAATTCAACCAGAGTGATTTTTCCTACCAGCTCCAATTCAACCAGAGTGATTTTTCCTACCAGCTCCAATTCAACCAGAGTGATTTTTCCTACCAGCTCCAATTCAACCAGAGTGATTTTTCCTACCAGCTCCAATTCAACCAGAGTGATTTTTCCTACCAGCTCCAATTCAACCAGAGTGATTTTTCCTACCAGCTCCAATTCAACCAGAGTGATTTTTCCTACCAGCTCCAATTCAACCAGAGTGATTTTTCCTACCAGCTCCAATTCAACCAGAGTGATTTTTCCTACCAGCTCCAATTCAACCAGAGTGATTTTTCCTACCAGCTCCAATTCAACCAGAGTGATTTTTCCTACCAGCTCCAATTCAACCAGAGTGATTTTTCCTACCAGCTCCAATTCAACCAGAGTGATTTTTCCTACCAGCTCCAATTCAACCAGAGTGATTTTTCCTACCAGCTCCAATTCAACCAGAGTGATTTTTCCTACCAGCTCCAATTCAACCAGAGTGATTTTTCCTACCAGCTCCAATTCAACCAGAGTGATTTTTCCTACCAGCTCCAATTCAACCAGAGTGATTTTTCCTACCAGCTCCAATTCAACCAGAGTGATTTTTCCTACCAGCTCCAATTCAACCAGAGTGATTTTTCCTACCAGCTCCAATTCAACCAGAGTGATTTTTCCTACCAGCTCCAATTCAACCAGAGTGATTTTTCCTACCAGCTCCAATTCAACCAGAGTGATTTTTCCTACCAGCTCCAATTCAACCAGAGTGATTTTTCCTACCAGCTCCAATTCAACCAGAGTGATTTTTCCTACCAGCTCCAATTCAACCAGAGTGATTTTTCCTACCAGCTCCAATTCAACCAGAGTGATTTTTCCTACCAGCTCCAATTCAACCAGAGTGATTTTTCCTACCAGCTCCAATTCAACCAGAGTGATTTTTCCTACCAGCTCCAATTCAACCAGAGTGATTTTTCCTACCAGCTCCAATTCAACCAGAGTGATTTTTCCTACCAGCTCCAATTCAACCAGAGTGATTTTTCCTACCAGCTCCAATTCAACCAGAGTGACTTTTCCTACCAGCTCCAATTCAACCAGAGTGACTTTTCCTACCAGCTCCAATTCAACCAGAGTGACTTTCCTACCAGCTCCAGGGGCTCCCGAGTGGCGCAGCAGTCTAAGGCACTGCATCTCAGTGCTAGGGGCGTCACTACAGACCCTGGTTCGATTTCAGGCTATATCACAACCGTCCGTGATTGGGAATCCCACAATTGGCCCAGAGTCGTCAGGGTTTGGCCAGGGTAGGCCATAATTGTAAATAAGAATGTTCTTAACTGACTTATTTTTTTTTATTGACAGTGTCTTTCCAACCAGCTCCAATTCAACCAGAGTGTTTCTGAATGTCAACAGCAAAGAATAATACAGATATATTACTGAATGTTTATTTGGACAACTTTTAGGGCCAGAGCGTCACCAGCTCACAGCACTTAAGTTTAGTTTTTCAGTTTGTCATCGTGCTTTATTGGTGTTGCCTCCGTGGGGAAGGCCTACACAGGCGTGGAGAAGGCCTACAAAGCCGTGGAGAAGGCCAGCTGACAAGGCCTACACAGCCGTGGAGAAGACCTACACAGCCGTGGAGAAGGCCTACACAGCCGTGGAGAAGGCCTACACAGCCGTGGAGAAGGCCAGCTGACAAGACCTACACAGCCGTGGAGAAGGCCTACACAGCCGTGGAGAAGGCCTACACAGCCGTGGAGGAGGCCTACACAGCCGTGGAGGAGGCCAGCTGACAAGACCTACACAGCCGTGGAGAAGGCCTACACAGCCGTGGAGAAGGCCAGCTGACAAGACCTACACAACCATGGAGAAGGCCAGCTGACAAGACCTACACAGCCGTGGAGAAGGCCTACACAGCCGTGGAGAAGGCCTACACAGCCATAGAGAAGGCCTACACAGCCATAGAGAAGGCCTACACAGCCATAGAGAAGGCCTACACAGCCATAGAGAAGGCCTACACAGCCGTGGAGGAGGCCTACACAGCCATGGAGAAGGCCAGCTGAAAAGACTAGAGCTGACTGTCAGGCAGTGTGGTTAGGTTGACAGGGCATTCGGACACTATTCAGACCCCTTGTCTTTTTCCACATTTTGTTACTCGTCATTCGATTAATACTTCGGGCAAGCGCTTAGGTCAGTTCACTGATTAGGTGGGAACAGTTCACAATAATGGAATATATAGGTCCTAAATGTAGTGCATAAAAGTCAGCTGTGAACAATGCTGCAGTGCGATCCCATGGAGGCAGTGCAGGGAGGGGGGGGGGGGGGGATGCAGGGAGGGGGAGGGGTGCAGGGTGGGGGAGGCAGTGCAGGGAGGGGGAGGCGGTGCAGGGAGGGGGAGGCGGTGCAGGGAGGGTGAGGCAGTGCCGGGAGGGGGAGGCAGTGCCGGGAGGGGGAGGCAGTGCCGGGAGGGGGAGGCAGTGCCGGTAGGGGGAGACGTGTAATCAGGACCAGTGGTTGTTGCGTCGTTCAGAACTTCCAAAGTACTTGGTTGTCTTGCTTCTGAGGCCTCTGGAAGTTCCACTAACTAAGGAAACAGTGGTTCAGTGAAAGCCTGCTTTTACTTTTATGGTTGTAACTTGTAAATGACACCGTCTCGAATACAGCCTTATTATAAAATGGATTACATTGATGAGGGGGGGGGGAAACAACCTACACACAATACCCCATAAATGGCAAAGCAAAAAAAATGGCAAAGCAAAAAAAAAATTGTGCACATTTATTAAAAATAAAACTTAAATATCACGTTTAGATTAGTATTCAGATCATTTACTATGTACTTTGTTGAAGCACACCTGGCAGCGAATACAGAGTCTTCTTGGGTATGATGCTACAAGCTTGGCACACCTGTATTTGGGGAGTTTCTCCCATTCTTCTCTGCAGATCCTCTCAAGCTCTGTCAGGTTGGATGGGGAGCGTCGCTGCACAGCCATTTTCAAGTCTCTCCAGATGTTAGATTGGGTTCAAGTCCAGGCTCTGGCTGGGCCACTCAAGGACATTCAGAAACTTGTCCCGAAGACACTCGTGCATTGTCTTTGTTGTGTGCTTAGGGTCGTTGTCCTGTTGGAAGGTGAACCTTCACCCCAGTCTGTTGTCCTAAGTGCTCTGGAGCAGGGTTTCATCAAGGATCTCTCTGTACTTTTCTCCATTCATCTTTCCCTCAATCCTGAGTAGTCTCCCAGTCCTTGCTGCTGAAAAACATCCCCGCAGCATGATGCTGCCACCACCATGCTTCACCGTAGGGACGGTGCCAGGTTTCCTTCAGACGTGACGCTTGACATTCAAGCCAAAGAGTTCATCAGATCAGAGAATCTTGTTTCTCATGGTCTGAGGGTCCTTTAGGTGCCTTTTGGCAAACTCCAAACTGTCATGTGCCTTTTACTGAGGAGTGGCTTATGTCTGGCCACTCTACCATAAAGTCCTGATTGGTGGAGTGCTGCAGAGATGGTTGTCCTTCTGGAAGGTTCTCCCATCCCCACAGTGGAACTCTAGAGCTCGGTCAGTGACCATCTGGTTCTTGGTAACCTCCCTGACCAAGGCCCTTCTCCCACGATTGCTCAGTTTGGCCAAGCGGGCAGCTCTAAGAAGAGTCTTGGTGGTTCCAAACTTCTTCCAATTAAGAATGGAGGCCACTGTGTTCTTGGGGACCTTCAATGCTGCAGAAATGTTTTGGTACCTTTCCCCAGATCTGTGCCTCGACACAATCCTGTCTCGGAATGCTGCGGACAATCCCTTCGACCTCATGGCTTGGTTTTTTGCTCTGACATGCACTGTCAATTGTGGGACATTATATAGACAATTGAATTTACCACAGGTGGACTCCAATCAAGTTGTAGAAACATTTCAAGGATGATCAATGGAAACAGGATGCACCTGAGCTCAATTTTGAGTCTCATAGCAATGGGTCTGAATACTTATGTAAATAAGGTATCTGTTTTTTTATACATTTCAAAAATGTCTAAAAATCTGTTTTCTCTTTGTCATTATGGGGTAGTGTGTGTATATTGATGATGGAAAACATTACTTTTATCAATTTTAGAATAAGGCTGTAACATAACAAAATGTGGAATAAGTCCAGGGGTCTGAATACTTCCCAAATGCACTGTATACAACCAATGGAGAAGGACAGCTGAAAAGGCTAGGCCTATATAATCATGAAGGCCTATATAAATCATGAAGGCTAGGCCTATACAACCATGGAAAGGTCCAGCTGAGGTCTGGTGTGAACAACTTGGAATATGGATACCATGCCAATCAAATCCCATGGGAAAATGTCATGACAGTTACACTGACTCTTAAAAAGACTTCTATGAGCAAGCCACTGATGCCTAAAGAAGGCATTACAATGACTTTTCCAAGAATGCTAACCAAGGTTATTGGGCGAATGTCTTTTAGTATTTATAACAGTTCTGGTCTAGCAGTTATGCTACATGGTCAATGATATAGGCCTCCTTTCCTATAGGGTTCATCTAATTTAGTTCACAGACGTGCCACACAGACCAAAAGCATCCAGTCTCTTTTCTCTCTCTGCTATAGAAAAAAAAGCTCTCCCTCGAGACAAAATACTGTATATTATGCCACTATAAATGAACAGGTTTAGGTTGGGTGTTATTCAAAGCATCATGATGGCCTTCGGCAGGCAGAGTGTGGTTGAGAAACTTAAGGTCTCATCACGTGTTGTTCTCATGACTCCAGCACCATGTCTGAAAAATCTCTTCACTGTATCCCCCACCCACCCACCTGACATTGCTTGTCCACATTAAACACCAAACATGAACGTGCGTTTCATATAATCATGGTAGCTACCATGAAATCCAACAGGTCATGTGACTTCAGCTTTGTCAATATAACATTTGCATTTCCCAATCTAAGGAACAGGTTGTTCATATTGTCATTGACATATTACAGCTGACAATTCAACTATTCTCAATGAGGGCAGAAATCGGAAAAGTATATTTGATATATAGTTAATGGTCCTACACAAATGTAGCCTACAGTTTCTAGTTAAATCAGTTTTAGATATTGGAAAACGTGCTTGAGGTTCCCTCCAACTTATTTCATGTGTTACACGTTAGATTAGACAGCTGATTCACACGTTTAGACAAGCTACACAAAACTGACTGAATGGTTACGCCGATCTCGTCTAGCTAGCTGGGCTAGCTTAGTAAATAACGTTAGCCAATGTTAGTTTGCTGCCGGCGGTGGCGCCGTATTCGCTAGTTAGTTGGCTAATTTAGCAATCTAATGAAAGCAATATGTGTTTAGAAGTTTGAAGAACAAAATGTGTAACATGTACATCCATGCAAATTAAAAAACACCACTTCCTGGCATCTAGCAAACAAACAGCCAGTTAGTAGCTAGCTAGCGTTAGTTGCTGGCTGGTGAATAAGTAGCGTAGCGTTAGCAATTTGGCTAAACAACTAACGTTACACTAGCTTCTACAGTAAAACATACCAGCCTAAGTTTGTTATCAACAGTAAGCAAGCTTCTGATTGTAACTTTTGTACGTTTTTTTGGGCGAAAACCATTGCATTTTTTTACAGAAATTGTAAAGTGTACTAAAGAAGAGGGGCATGCGGAAAATATATATATATATTTGACAGTTCAGCCCGCGCAGCCGTTCCCACAATGCCACCCAGTCTCATTCAGAGCGCTGCTGGTACTCGGCGCCGCTGGTGAATTCAAATTACCTGGAGGTGAAGACTTTTGAACAGCTGATAGAATTGCTCACGTCGCACATGGCCCGATAATTCGAGTCTCTAGACTTTTCCGTTTCCACGTGAAAGGCGTATAAGGACAACAATATACCCAAGACGCAAACAAGGAGCCTAGCTATTCTTTCCCATCGAGGGGTGGACACTCTCAGGACGGGCGCCGCCATCTTTCTCCGGCCTTGCTCGAGTCGTACACGCAACCGCTTACCATTGGGGACAACGAGAACTGCGACGTGGAAAAGCGTCAGAACGTGCCACACCACCAGGGCAGGGGCGTGTCACCGTCTCGCCACCCCTCGTCTACAGTACAATGGCCTGCCAAATGCCAATACAGAAAATATGTTTGTGTAGATATAAACATTTGCATCAAAATGTTTCCATACCCTACCTGTAACAGTCTGACTTGTACTTATTACATTGCTGGTCAGCTAAACTTAGTCCTGGTCTATGATAAAAAACTATACCTCTATCTAAGAGTTGAAGCTCCCTATGTCCTTGCACTCTGAGACCAATCTAATCTATTACAAAAATAAATAAATTCAATGAACATGTATGGCAATCCCCTCATGCCTCTGAGCAAGTGTAGCATCTTTAAAATGTTTGTTTTTTTGCCAGTGGGGTCATACTGCCTCTTAGTGTCTCAGTCGTGTACTGTTAGATATTAGAGTTTGAGATCATTTCTAATGAAACATATACTGAGTTAAACATAGGACTTTGTCTCTCTACAAATCAAATCAAAGTTTATTGCTCACGTCCACAGATTTGCAGGTGCAGCGAAAAGCTTGTTACTAGCTCCAACAGTGAAGTAGAATTTTATTTAACTCGGCAAGTCAGTTAAGAACAAATTCTTATTTACAATGACAGCCTAGGAACAGTGGATTAACTGCCTTGTTCAGGGGCAGAATGACATTATTTATTTATTTTTGTCAGCTCAGTGATTCGATCTAGAAACCTTTAAGTCAACTGGCACAACGCTCTTACCACTAGGCTACCTGCCATCCCAAAATGTCTTGCAAATACAATACACATGGAATGTGAAAGTGGACAGTATCATATGTTTAC
Source organism: Salvelinus namaycush (assembly GCF_016432855.1). Lineage (NCBI taxonomy): Eukaryota > Metazoa > Chordata > Actinopteri > Salmoniformes > Salmonidae > Salvelinus > Salvelinus namaycush. The sequence continues at coordinate 2,345,590 of NC_052318.1, read as the reverse complement.
TGGACATGTCTAGATTGTACTCGCATTGCCCAGTTTGCAGTCTACAGCCAACAGACATATTTAATACTGTGTCGTCATGATAGATTTACAAGTCAACTGCATGTATCTGGGTATAGGGATTGCAGTGGCGACCCGTCATTCAGGGCAGGAGAGGTAACTCTGGGTCTTCCTTTCCTGTGGCGGACCTCATGAGAGCCAGTTTCATCATAGAGCTTGATGGTTTTTGCAACTGCACTTGAGGAAACTAAAAGTTCTTGACATTTTCCACATTGACTGACCTTCATGTCTTAAAGTAGTGATGGCCTGTCGTTTCTCTGCTTATTTGAGCTGTTCTTGCCATAATATGGACTTCGTCTTTTACCAAATAGGGCTATCTTCTGTATACCACCCCTACCTTGTCACAAGCTCAAAATTATTAAGAAGGAAAGAAATTCCACAAATGAACTTTTAACAAGGCACACCTGTTAATTGAAATGCATTCCAGGTGACTACCTCATGAAGCTGGTTGAGAGAATGCCAAGAGTGTACAAAGCTGTGATCAAGGCAAAGGGTGGCTACTTTGAAGAATCTCAAATATAAAATATATTTTGATTTGTTTGACACTTTTTTGGTTACTACATGATTCCGTATGTGTTATTTCATAGCTTTTATGTCTTCACTATTATTCTAGTTAAATAAAGATAAAATAAAATAGTAAAAATAAAGAAAACCTCTGTAATGAGTAGGTGTGTCCAATCTTTTGACTGGTAATGTATATTATCAGCATTCTTGAAGAATATAACTTTTAAATGCCTCATGAGCTTAGTTCAACTCTTACACTCCACGAGAACCCAAAATATAAGCTTGTTTTCCTCCAATGTTTGTAAACATTGTAAATGTAAACAAACACTGTATAGCCTCATAACATAGTTAAAACAATAATTTTGATATCAGGCATGGTCAGTCTTTGCATCCATAGCTCTATCTAGTAATCTGAGAGTGGTTATATTTCTCCAGGCCCATCCCTCAGCTTTTTACCAAAACAGAGGCGGGGCATCCGTTTTTGTTATTGTTTAATGTCTAGATTTGTCCTTTATACAGCTGCATATTATCAAGATATCAAAATGTCACCAACTAAAAGGTAAACAATAGGCTTATAGCAAATGCAGCATATGGCATTCATTTTTCACATGTATATAACACTTTTCAGTAGTGCTGAAAGCATGTCATTCCATGAGCGCAGCATTTATTTTTCAACTCGACTCAATGAGCCCAATCAGTCGTCCATGACAACAAAATCATAAACAACAGAGTAGGGCTGGCTAATAAGTCCTTCGTTTTAGGGTTATGCTCAGGTAAAACAATATTCTTGAAGATTGGAATGACTGGAATACTGATAGACTTTGTTTTTTAATGGAAAGATATAATTTAATTGTAATATTATATGTAGTAGAAAGCGATGGGTTAGAAGAAGCCTACATAACCAACCCATAAAGTAAAATGTAACATCCATATATGGCCAGCTATGTAAACTTTAACATTGATTTATCCTGCGATAGATGTCGTTCAATTGGAAACATACATTTTTGTCTTCTTCTAATGCCTCTTAAGGGGAAAGTAATATAAAAGTAACTGAATGTAAACAGTTTAAATTACTGAGTTTGGGTAATCCAAAAGTTACATTACTGATTACAATGTGGACAAGTAACTAGTAACTGTAACGGATTACATTTAGAAAGTAACCTCCCCAACCCTGGTAGTGTAGTGGCTTTGCTGCCATGCATAGAAAAAAAAACAAGGAGAACACCGCCTTGTAAAACGAAGGGATCTTGACATGGGCCAATCAGAATCGTCTCTTGATCATGTGACGTTAAGAATATAAACAGTGAGTGACATCATCTGTTTACTTCAGCTTTTGCACCGTTGGTAGACTTCAATAGAGTACTAGCAATATTTGCCTCTCCTAAAATTATGGCAACAGACATTGAAAGATTTGCTTTTTTCGAAGAAGCACACTACGACCAATACGATTACTACAATCTAGCCGAATATTCATGTCACGCTGGTGGAAAAGGTAGAACCAAGAGAGAAATCGGACTGAACACCAATCGCCATATCCCTGCTGGACACGAGAGAAAAATTACTGAAAAATATCAAAACAGTGAACTCAAACGCAGGAGAACCAAAAGTTTATCATCTTGATGGACTCTGTGTCAGGTAATGTTGTAGCACTACGAAAGATATAGAAAATGTGATGAAAATTAAGCTGTTTTAGTGCGAACAATGTTGCGCATAAACATGTCTGTTCGTGTCTTTTTGCCTCTGCGCTGTTGTTGTTCTTGTCCAACTGCCATTTTAAGACGAACAAAGAACCGTGTGCATTGCATTGGGTGGAGTTTTTGACATTCTGGATCAACAGCAGTTATACCCAATAGCAAATGTAACTGTTGTTCATGTTGACCTTGAAAAATGAATATTATAGTTGATTTATGTATTTTATCTCCCTTCTATACAGATCTCAACCCTAGCTGAAGATTGAACTGGAACATGGTCCAAATTTGTATTTTTGCCGTTCCTGACCCTTCTGACCCAGAGAACGGAGTTGACTGTGACTGGCCTGCCAAGAAATGCACCTTGGCAGTTAGTTTCGAGTGCACTCCTTTTCCACACGTTGCACCCCTGTAACTGGACCTAACTGGTCTCCAGTTACAGCAGTGTGCAAGAATAAATGGTTTTAAATGGTTGAAGACCTCTCTAGGACTATTATGCTGTTATGATACTGTTTGGTTTAAAGTGTAAAAAGTACTGTGTTGTGAATAAAGAGATGATGATTTAAAAGAGGATTAAAGTTTACCCTCATTTATCTGATCTAAATACCTCTATGAAATACATCTTGCCTATTTTACCCATATTTTCTGTTCTTTTAGCAAAAAAAAGTAGTGTGTAGTTCCAGTAGTAGTAATTAACTACTGAAAATGATACCACAATTTGAATTTAGTTCAACTAGGCATACCACAAAGCTACCGCAAAATGTAATTAAATTACTAGTTGAACTATACTGAACAAAAATATAAAGGCAACAATTTCAACAATTTTACTGAGTTACAGTTCATATAAGGAAAACAGTCAATTGAAATAAATAAATTAGGCACTAATCTATGGATTTCACAACTGGGCGTGGGCCTGGGAGGGCATAGGCCCACCCACTGGGGAGCCAGGGCCAGCCAATCGGAATGAGTTTTTTTCCTCTCAAAAGGGCTTTACTACAGACAGAAATACTCCTGAGCTGTCTGGGTGGCTGGTCTCAGACGATCCCGCAGGTGAAGAAGCCGGATGTGGAGGTCCTGGGCTGGTGTGGATACACATGGTCTGCGGTTGTGAGGCAGGTTGGATGTACTGCCAAATTCTCTAAAACGATGTAGGAGGTGGCTTACGGTAGAGAAATTAACATTAAATTATCTGGCAACAGCTCTGGTGGACATTCCTGCAGTCAGCATGCCAATTCCACGCTCCCTCAAAACTTGAGACATCATTTTAGAGTGGCCTTTATTGTCTCCAGCACAAGGTCTCTTGATATGCCACACCTGTCAGGTGGATGGATTATCTTGGCAAAGTAGAAATGCTCACTAACAGGGATGTAAACAAATTTGTGCACAAAATTTGAGAAAAATAAGCTTTTTGTGCATATGGAACATTTCTGGGATCTTTTATTTCAGCTCATGAAACCTGGGACTGACACTTTACATGTTGCGTTTTATATTTTTGTTCAGTGTACACGTACTGTAGTTCACTACTCCCCATCACTGACAAATTTGGTATGAATCCCAAATGTAAGACAGTCACTTCACTCTCCATCTCCTCTCTCAGCCTCTTCACTTTATCTGTCTTTCCACTTCTTTCTCATTCATTTCTATCATTTCTCTTCACCAGTAAGACTTTTTTTCCCCCTCTCTAAGTCTTGCCAGTGCAACTGTCCTTGTGGCAGTTAGCCTAGTGTAACAGTATAGCTTCCGTCCCTCTCCTCGCCCCTAACCTGGACTCGAACCAGGGACCCTCTGCACACATCAAAAACAGCCACCCTCGAAGCATCGTTACCCATCACTCCACAAAAGCTGCGGCCCTTGCAGAGCAAGGAGAACAACTACTTCAAGGTCTCAGAGCAAGTGACGTCATCGATTGAAACGCTATTAGCGCGCACCCCGCTAACTAGCTAGCCATTTCACACCGGTTACACTAGCGGTTAAGAGCTTTGTGCCATTAACTGAAAAGTTGCTGGTTCAAAATCTGAGCCAGCAAGATGGAAAAATCTGCCGTTCTACCTATGAGTAAGGCAGTTAAATGTGGAAGACATATGCCAAGTCTAGGTCCTAAAGGCTTCTCAACAGCTTCTAGTCATAATACTCCTGAACAGCTAATCAAATGGCTACCCAGACTATTTGCATTGCCCCCCTCCTCCTCTCTCTTTTACTCTGTTTAAAATCTATGCATATTCACTTTAACTCTATCTACATGCACATATTACCTCAATTGCTCGTCTAACCGGTGCCCCCGCACATTGACTGTACCGGTACCCCTGTATATAGCCTCGCTACTGTTGTTTTACTGCTGCTCTTTAATTATTTTTTATTTGTTCTATTTTTTACTTAACACTTATTTTTCTTAAAACTGCATTGTTGGTTAAGGGCTTGTAAGTATTCGGCGCTTGTGTGACAAATAAAATGTGATTTGATTCAATTGAATGCATTCACCTGTGCAACAGACTACAGTAGGTATCCCCTCTACCCACGCTGGCCTGTAGGTGTCCCCTAAAGTATTGTTACCAGCGCGACTGGGCGGTACTTTCACCCCTGATTACGTCACGCTTCTTTTTTTACCAACATGTGTCTGTTTTGCTAGCTAGCTAGTTAGTAGTCGACGCGTTACAATTTTGTTCCCTGTTTATTTTGTTTAAAATATTACAATCAAAATGCAGATCTGCAATGTGTGCAGTGGAGAGACACCCAAATACCGGTGTCCGGCCTGTAGAATCAGATAGTGAGTATAATTTCTTATTGTTTGTACTTCTGCTGCAGATTTGTTTAAATTAAACAGCTAGCTATCGCTACTAAAGCGACAGCATTTATCTAGCTAACGTTAGCTAGCTAGCGTAACTAAAGCTACATAATTTAGCTAGCGCTAACATTACTAAGGCGACAGAATTTAGCTAGCTAACGTTACCAAAACTACAGGATTTAGCTAGCTAACTACCGTTACTAAAGCTACATTATTTAGCTAGCTACAAAACATGCATTATGATTTGTCTGTCATGTTGTTCCATATTATTTTTTTGTCCTTTGTTTTTCAGCTGCTCTCTCAGTTGTTACAAGACCCACAAGGCCAATGGTAAGAACGTTAGTTTTTCCATTATAGTAGTATCTAAAGTCTTGGAAGTGACTATCATTCATAAATAACTTTACACATGCCTATACAGTATATAGCAATAGCTGATAACACTTGTTTGTGACATGAGTCTACCATCATGTTTCCTTTTCCCCAGATACCTGCCAGCCCCTAAAACAGTCAGTGCCTCCTCCTGATCAAGACCTAAATGGAGCATACAGCAATGGTAGGACATGATGGTCAATGTTATACCTAGAATCTTCTCATCAATTCCCAGGAATGTACTCACTTTTGGTGAGATGTTCAGAAGTTGAACATTGCAGACAGAAATATGCTTTATTCGTTGGGACCCATTTCCTATCAGGTATCACATTTGTGTTTGAAGATCTGTATAAAAATACAGCAGTTTGATTATACACTCTGACTTTGTGTTTCAGCAGAGGATCCCTGGACCGTTGAAGATCTCCTTGATGATGACCATACAGATAGAGTACCACTTCAGAGGCTACGACTATTAGGTACTAAACACCTTTATTTCAGTTTGCACTCTGAACTTTTAAACCCCTTTAACTTACTGGGTATATAACTGTCATAGTTTCCACTAATACATTATTAATGGATGAATTGTGCTGTATGAAATGTTGTTCTGACACCTTTGTTTATGCTTCTCTACAGGCAAGTCGGAGGAGCTGAGAGAGCTGCTCCGAAACCCCCATCTCCGTCAGCTGATGCGCTCTTTGGACGCGGCCGACAGCAAAGCAGACGCCATTAAGACCGCAATGCAAGAGCCTCTGTTTGTTGAGCTATCAGATCAATGCTTGCAGATTGTTGAGAATAACTATTAAAATGTACTTGCAGACGAGAGTTGAGCAGAATACACACTGAGTCCATAATTCATGTTCACTTTTCAATTTGACAAAAACAATTAAATCCTCAGTTTCTTTGTAAATATACAAAACTGTATACCAATTTGTTAAATATTTATTTTAACTTGTCTGTGCAATACTGTAGTTCCAACTAGCTAAGTCAGATCTTTAAAAGGGTTCTTGGTACAGCTATATAAAACACCAAGTAGCTAGCTGTGTTTCATAACACATTTGATCTGGGTATGGTGTTGAATGCCCTTAAAAACAAACAACATTGTTTAGTCAGTTCAAAATAAAACATGATTATACAAAATAACAGTTACTCTAGTAGCAGATTGGGACAAGGTAGCAAAATACAGATCAAAGTATACAATCCTTTTCAGGCAAATAAACATATTAAGCAATGTGGCACATCAATGGTTCCTTTCAAATAAATACAGCAAAACATTGGTGTTTTTCTGTCATGCAGTTTGGTTTAACACTGAAGCGATCAGCAGCAAACTGGTTGACATTGATTATAAAGCTTGTTCAAAGACATACTATTCCCTTGTATGCAAAACACTGTAGTGTACCTCTTCTAATAATGAAGCTTGTGCCATAAAAATAGACTGGATTTGGTGTAAATTCCCAGCTTTCCCTTGATCTGTAGTTGACTTTGCTAAAATTACACTTAGATATGGTCTGTGAGCTCAAGTGTACGGAATACAGATTAAAAAAATGGAATGTGGTTTAAACATATTTCCCTCTGAAAACAGGCCTGTCAATAACTTAAAATGCAGCAATATCTCAAATTAAACATTACAAAAGGAGTACAAATATCCCAAAGGAACTGCTTCCCATAAATAAAAATTCCAAGTTCAACCCACAGTACATTCTTGAGTTGAACGCCACAGATTTTGAGAAAGGCACCCAAGTGGTCATAAAGCCTGAGACTTTCAACAATGATCAAATATTTCCAATATGGCAGCTAAAGCATGACAAAACTATTTCTCCTGGTCCATTTATCTCCATCTACAGTACTTATCAAAAAGGTACGGTTATATGATTGAGGCAGCTCACTTAAAAAAGTGCTGGATATAAGACAGGAACATAGAATGGATCCCACTCAGGTGCTCTCTAGCAGTATCTGGTTTAAGCCTGTCACTCCATCACGCTTGTGGTTTGGATGCAGATCAGCGTAGAGCAGTGGAGATCGCTGGTAGTGGAGCTTAATAGACCCCTAATGAAGTAGGAAAGGACCACAAACAACATTCACAATGGATTTGTACAGAAATTCAACAATACAGTATCACATGTGAATACAGGTGGGAATTGTCTGGTTGAGGGGGTAGACCTGGGTCAAATACATATTGTAAAAACTTTTTTTTTTAATGTATATTTGAGGTGCGCTCGACTTCGCTTGCCTCAAGTATTACAAATATTTGTCTGGAGGGGAGAGATAGTAGTCTTACCCTGGGCTGAGCCCTGATGGAGGCAACCCCCTGCTTGAATTGGTTGGTCTCCACCTTATACTCCCCGCTCCTGAAGCAGTGTCCGTTGAGGCAGGCCATGACAGAAATCATCTTCTGGAAGCCAGTAGCGGTCATGGACACAGTGATGGTGGGGGCTGAGGCCAGAGCCAAGCCCATGGGCCAGCCTCGCACCATGACGGGCTCCTGGATGTTGGAGAGCTGGACCGAGCCCCTGGCCCGGAGGATGGGGTCCAACTCTGGTGGCATAGCCTCCTGAAGATCCTCTGCGTCATCCAGCTCTGCCTCAGCCAGGGCGTCCATCAGCGCCTGCAACACGAGGACAAAGTCTATACAGTCACAACTCCTGTACTAGCTTTTCCTTCTTGCATGTCTGACAAGGACCATCACGATGAAAAAAAAAAAGACTTGATTTTGTTTTTAATGGGTATATGGTGTATTTTCTTTGAATGAAGCAACCGTTAGTATTTTAACATTTCTAAAATCAAATGAATTCATTCCTGTAGGAAAGGAGAAATTCCTACATAGAAGAAACCGACCACTTGAGTTAAACACTGTCCTAGAATTCAGACAGCGAGGATGAGAGCCACTGAATTCAAGAAAATCGTGCGTGCCTCCTATTTTAAATTTACCCTTTGTTTAACCAGGAACAATCCTTCAGGTTAAAAAAACATTTTGTGCGAGGGTGACCTAGCGAGAAGCCAGCAGGACTTCTACTCACCCTCCATTTCCTCCAGGACCTCTGGAGGACTATGGCTGCCCTGTGGCACCTCCGGACCGCTCTCCTGACCAGCCATGACCGCACCACTGCAGGAGGAAGGAGAAGCGATCAGATAACGATACAGCCACAGAATTAAAAAGAACACTATTACATCGTATCTCTATAGATCCACCACAGACAACCGTGCATTCTATACATGCACTATTTTATCTTAACAGCTGTGTCAAATGCTGTCATCTGTATAAAAAGGAACACTTTATCTGGATTAAAACATCGAGATCTGATCAACAAAAGGTATATCTACATATTAACATCAATGTGACTCAGAGGAAACATATGGTCACGGTGTTGTTCAGGTGAGCTTAAGTTGTTCTATTCCTTCATAAGGATTTAAGGACAGTAACCCGTAGTCATCTGAACAGGGTTGCAGGCTCTACCATCTGGTGCCTCTTGGCCAGACAGACAGGAACAGCCAGACCAAGACGGGCCCCCTAGACAGGAACAGTGACGCATTCCTAGGAGGGGTGCGTCACTTGAGTGGGTTGAGTCACTGACGTGATCTTCCTGTCTGGGTTGTGCCGTGGCGGAGATCTTTGTGGCCTTGTCTCAGGATGGTAAGTTGGTGGTTGAAGTTATCCCTCTAGTGGTGTGGTGGCTGTGCTTTGGCAAAGTGGGTGGGGTTATATCCTTCCTGTTTTGCCCTGTCCGGGGGTATCATCGGATTGGGCCAGTGTCTGCTGACCCCTCCTGTCTCAGCCTCCAGTATTTATGCTGCAGTAGTTTGTGTCGGGGGGCTACGGTCAGTCATATCTGGAGTACTTCTCCTGTCTTATCCGGTGTCCTGTGTGAATTTAAGTATGCTCTCTCTAATTCTCTCCTTCTTTCTCTCTCTCGGAGGACCTGAGCCCTAGGACCATGCCTCAGGACTACCTGGCATGACTCCTTGCTGTCCCCAGTCCACCTGGCCGTGCTGCTGCTCCAGTTTCAACTGTTCTGCCTGCGGCTATGGAACCCTGACCTGTTCACCAGACGTGCTACCTGTCCCAGACCTGCTGTTTTCAACTCTCTAGAGACAGCAGGAGCGGTAGAGATACTCTTAATGATTGTCTATGAAAAGCCAACTGACATTTACTCCTGAGGTGCTGACTTGTTGCACCCTCGACAACTACTGTGATTATTATTATTTGACCATGCTGGTCATTTATGAACATTTGAACATCTTGGCCATGTTCTGTTATAATCTCCAGCCGGCACAGCCAGAAGAGCACTGGCCACCCCTCATAGCCTGGTTCCTCTCTAGGTTTCTTCCTAGGTTCTGGCCTTTCTAGGGAGTTTTTCCTAGCCACCGTGCTTCTACACCTGCATTGCTTGCTGTTTGGGGTTTTAGGCTGGGTTTCTGTACAGCACATGTAAGGGCTATATGAATAAATTTGATTTGAACAGCCAGGCCAAGACAGGCCCCCTAGACAGGAACAGCCAGGTCAAGACAGGCCCCCTAGACAGGAACAGCCAGGTCAAGACAGGCCCCCTAGACAGGAACAGCCAGGCCAAGACAGGCCCCCTAGACAGGAACAGCCAGGCCAAGACGGGACACAGACAGGAACAGCCAGACCAAGACAGGTTACTGTTCATACAGCAGTGGAGCTGTGTGCCATGCAATGATCTCCATTTGCATAACAGAAGTGATGGCAGACCCAGTTGGAGCGAGGCCATTGTTACAGAGCGCTATACTGTGACCTCTCCCTCTCTCACAGACTGCTAGGGATTTAGGTCTTGACCTTACCTGCTTGGATCAGGGTGACGGCCCGTCTCATGGCGTGACGTCTGCGTTGTTTGTGCCTGCGCCAGCAGCACTGGATAGAGAAGGCCCTCTGGGAGCACACCCGGTTCCTGTGTTCCTCCAGCAGCTCCAGCTATAGATTAGATCAGTACTGAGGATTAGGCCTATCCCAGACTCAGCTCACAGTACACTGCTTTTAGAAAGGACAACTGTCTGGAGGCCACCTACGTTCATTCATAGTCCACAGGGGCCGAGCCCTCAGTCTGTTAGCCCCATAAAACATCCTATTAAATTCTACGGTCAGCCCACGGTGACAAAGGGTCTGCAGACTATCAGGTCTGCTTTGACCCTTCCCACTGGGCAGATGTCAGTTCAACATTTAGTTTTGATTTTAAGTTGTCAACTAACGTGAATTCAAGAAAACATTTGAACCATCTCATTGGATTTAGACTAAAAAAAAGACGTGTCCGAAATTCCTTTACGTTGATAACTTTTGCAAATCCAAATCAGTTTTCCATGTTGATTCAACGTCATCACATTGATGTTGTTGTTGTTGTTGAAAAGACGTGTAAACAATGTTGTTTCAACCAGTTTGTGCCCAGTGGGATGTTTTGAGTGTTTATGCTCCACGCAACAGTGTGACACTGTTACAGCGTATGGATTAGGGGCCTTAACATACGACTCACACTTACTACACTGAACAAAAATATAAAACGCAACATGTAAAGTGTTGGTCCCATCTTTCATGAGCTGAAATTTAAAAAATCCCAGAAATGTTCCATATGCACAAAAAGCTTATTTCTCTCATATTTTTGTGAACAACTTTGTTTACATCCCTGTTAGTGAGCATTTCTCATTTGCCAAGATAATCCATCCACCTGACTGGTGTGGCATATCAAGATGATGATTAAACAGCATGATCATTACACAGGTGCAGCTTGTGCTGGGGACAATAAAAGGCCACTAAAATGTGCAGATTTGCCAAACAAGACAATGCTACAGGTGTCTCAAGTTGAGGGAGCGTGTAATTGGCATACTGACTGTAGGAATGTCCACCAGAGCGGTTGCCAGAGAATTGAATGTTAATTTCTCCACCATAAGCCGTCTCCATCTTAGTTTTAAAGAATTTGGCAGTACGTCCAACTGGCCTCACAGCCGCAGACCATGTGTTACCACACCAGCCCAGGACCTCCACATCTGGCTTCTTCACCTATGGGATCGTCTGAGACCAGTCACTTGGGCAGCTGATGAAACGGAGGAGTATCTATGTCTGTAATAAAGCCCTTTTGTGGGGGAAAAAAACTCATTCTGATTAGCTGGGCCTGGCTCCCAAGTGGGTGGACCTGGCTCCCAAGTGGGTGGTCCTGGCTCCCAAGTGGAAGGCCTATGCCCTCCCAGGCCCACCCACAGCTGCACCCCTACCCAGTCATGTGAAATCCATAGATTAGGGCCTAATGAATTTATGGATTTCATCATATGAACTGTAACTCAGTTAAATCGTTCATTTTTGCATGTCGCGTTTATATTTTTGTTCAGTATACATAACTGGACGTCTCAAGAGTATTAAATCGCATTGATTTGATAAATCACAAAGGTTAATTCAACCAACTATGATGCTTCAGACCAACACAGCACTGACCATGGAATTAGTCAGGAACACTTTGGTCCTGCCGCAGTGCACCAGCGAGCTGCGGGTCTCGTTGTCGATATGGCGTGAGGCGTCGAGAGAGTGACTAAACACCACCCTGAGAATATCAGCCACAGCCGAACCAAGAGCGTCCTTGTTGTCCGCCTCCAATCCTGAGAGAGAGAGAGAAGGGTTAGAGACATAAACAGATTGACATCTATATGAAGGACTGCATATAGACACACACAGCAGAGTCCAACACATCTTACATGTCAATCCATGACACCGTAGTCTGCATGGTCCCGAAACACTGACCAGATTTCTAACCACAGCTGATATTTTGATTCAAGGTAGCACTTAAAATGGTTGCTTCAAGGTTAAAGTGAATGTTGTTGACCCATTTGGTTTCAACTGCCAAACCACACAATGAATGCCCTTTGTGTATAAACACTTGATGGCATGCCTGTAAACCATGGTATGAGGCAAAACTATGTAGATGTTGAGAGCATACCACGGTATTTAGGTTCTAGAGCTATAAAGTGTCACCCCATAACAATGGACAATTAGCATAACACATATTTCCGTTTTGGAATACAACCAAACAGCGTCAACTTGACAGCGGGACAGATAATTCATTTTGACAGCAAGTCAATAGCCGGTGGGGAACGTCAGAGAAGGAAATAGCACAGCATGCAATGAAGAAATTGCTTAAGCATGCGTTTACCTGAGAGATTATAAAATAGTTGGAAACATATTTTAGAAAAGTCAACTCTAAGGAGCTTTCAGAGTAGGAGGGGAGAGTACAGGATCAACTCTAAGGACAGGAGAGCAGAGAGAAAAGAAGAGAGCCATCAGCAAGAGAAAACAAAGATATCAGAATGAATACAGCAGGGGGGTTCTGCTAAAACTACTGACCATGCATATGAGAGTATGAAAGAGTTCCCTATTCAACGGTTTGTTTTCTTTGGAGTTATAGTGCCTTCAAAAAAGTATTCATACCCCTTGACTTATTCCATATTGTGTGGCGTTACAGCCTGAATTCAACATTTATTAAATAAACTGTATATAGAGCTTTTCACACCTGGATCGTGCAACATTTGCCCATTATTCTATTCAAAATTCTTCAGGGTCTGTCCAATTGGTTGTTGATCATTGCTAGACAACCATTTTCAGGTCTTGACATAGATTTTCAAGCAGATTTAAGTCAAAACTATAATAATTCGTCCACTCAGGAACAGTCTTCTTTGTAAGCAACTCCAGTGTCGATTTGGCCTTGTGTTTTAGGTTATTGTCCTGCTGAAAGGTGAATTCATCTCCCAGTGTCTGGTTGAAAGCAGCCTCAACCAGGTTCTCTTTCAAGATTTTGCCTGTGCTTAGCTCCATTCCGTTTCTTTTTCATCCTGAAAACCTCCCCAGTCCTTAACGATTACAAGCTTACCCATAACATGATGCAGCTACCACTATACTTGAAAATATAGAGAGTGGTACTCAGTAAAGTGTTGTATTGGATTTGACCCAAACATAACACTTTGTATTCAGGACAAAAAAGTAATTTCTTTGTCACATTTTGTGCATTATTACTTTAGTGCCTTTTTGCAAACAGGATACATGTTTTTATTCTGTATAGGCTTCCTTCTTTTCACTCTGTCAAATAGATTAGTATTGAGAAGTAACCACAATGTTGTTGATCCATCCTCAGTTCTCCTATCTCATCGATTTAAAAAACAAAAAACAGAGTTAGTCACCATTGGCATAACGCCACCAAACACTACTACAGTACACGTCTCCTGATGTCAGACTTACCTTGTTCACCAGCTCCTTGAGAAAACCATGTCAAGTTGGAAATCAGTCCATAACGCTGTGTGAAACTCGTATAGGGAATTCTGCACAGAGAAACAAAAACAAAGTGAGATGGAAAGCGGCGGGCTAAATCAAGAGATTTTGTTCAGTATAACCCTCGTCTTTCTGGGTCAGTGGTACTGATGACAGTGCCTCTTGTGAAAGGGATCTGCTCTCTATAGTATTGCAAAAATCCAGAAAACCAGGTTGGAAGATCCCTGGAATCAGGAGGGAATAAGCAAGAAATCCAGAAAACCAGGTTGGAAGATCCCTGGAATCAGGAGGGAATAAGCAAGAAATCCAGACTCCTCCAACCAGGACTTCTGGACAACCTGGGAAAGTTACTTGAAATTTGACACCCCTAACTCTGTACAATACACCATCTCCCTCTGACCTTACCTTATTGGAAAGCCTGCTGCACTGATGTGTATGGTCTCTACAATCCCACAGGCCTCCAGTTGCATAATGACCTAACAACGAGTCATAAAATATAGCTTTATAAGAGAGAGTTGAAATAATACGATTTGCCTAGTGACCAATATCTGAGTTATCAATTGCACATTTCATTTTCCAGTTATCAAATGTCACGATTGTGTTCCAAGAAGATAAAAAACCATCTACTGAACAAAGACGTGATGATGATTCAGGCGTTTTCATCGCTTGTTACCGCGTCAAAGCAGTCTCTTTCTCCTACCTCCTCCTTTTTGAAGGTGAGAGGCCTGCAGTCTGTGTTGGGCTTGATGCAGCGGGTGTAGTGAGGAGTGGTGCTGTGTAGAATCTTCATGAGGCTCTCCAGAGAGTTCTATAGGGAGACAAAACCATCCATAACATATGGAACAAGAGGCTCTGAGGAATTCCAGAACAAGTGAATACCACAAAAAAAGAGATCAAGAATACAACAGAAGGATTCCTAACATCTAGGGTGTTTGCCTCACCTTGAACTTGGAGACCACAGTGACCACTTGTCTGAGTCCCCTGGTGCCTTGACCCACTGGGTCTCTGTCGGCAAACAGCTGGTGAAGCAGAGGGTTCTCAGACTTCTTTAGCAGGTGGATTAGTTCTGGGGGCACTGGGTCCTATATGAAGGGAGAAAAGTGCTTTTAGTGTGAATCTTCTCGTGAAATTAAGTCTTGCAATGTCCTTTGGCTTATGAAGTTACAGTGCATTCAGATAGTGAAGGGGTGTGAATACTTTCTCCACATGTAAATTGGATTGCAGTTGTTTATTTTTAATACATTTGCAAAAAAATAATAATTTGCTTTGTCATTACAGTGTTTAGATTTTTATTTATTTATTTATTTTATGTAATCCATTGTAGAATAAGGCTGTAACTTAACAAAATGTGGAAAAAGTCAAGGGGTCTGAATACACTGTATGTTTGTTGTTAATTAAGTCTCCTCGTGAAGTTAAGTCTTGCAATGTCTTCTGGCTATGAAGTATGTAGGGCTAGCATCTTTCACAGACTTCCATACAGTAGTGTATGACTGGACCAAACATGTCAGTTATCTTTCACAGACTTCCATACAGTAGTGTGTGACTGGACCAAACATGTCAGTTATCCATTAGAATATCGGTACAGGCGGGTCTCGTAACTATGAAATGATTAGCAGCACCTTCCACAGCATTGTTCCGACGTACCTTGTTCTTCTCCATCATGCCTTCTATCTGGTAGGAGACTTTGCCAGCGTAGTGAGCCACAGTGAAGTGGGGCTGCTTGCTGAACTTGTCCCAGCTCATACTGCCGTTGTCAGACAGCTCTTTCTCCAGACGAACCCTGAACTGCTTGGCGTCGGACGCTCGGTTGAGAAGGCATTCCTGAATGGATGGATGGGTTAACAGACAGAAAACATGAGAGTAACATAAATAACCAAAGAGCTTGATATATTGTTTCTGTACAAAAAAATTAACTTTATAAAAATAAAAAAAAGGTAGCTCTAATGCAGTATTCTAGACCGGTGGATCCCAACTCCGGTCCTCCAGTACCCCCAACAGTACATATTTTTGTTGTGACCCCGGACAAACACAACTGATTCTACTTGTCAACTAATCATCAAACCCATGTCGAATCAGGTGTTTCTGTCCAGCGCTACAACAGAAATGTGTGCTGTTGGGGATACTGGAGGACCGGAGTTGGGATCCACTACTGTACACACCTCATTGAGGAGAGAGAACACTCCAGTGGGGATGCCCTCGATCAGATCCAGACAACCCTGGTTGTCCTGGTATTTAACAAACGACCACTCCAACCCTTCTGAGACGTACTCCTCCTAAGGGTGAGAGACTTCACTGTTGAGCACTAGATAACCAAGACAACACTAGATCACCAAGACAACACTAGATCACCAAGACAACACTAGATCACCAAGACAACACTAGATCACCAAGACAACACTAGATCACCAAGACAACACTAGATCACTAAGACAACACTAGATCACTAAGACATTTTCTTATGCTCCAAAGTGTTACACACCCTCTGGCTCATTCAGAATTGGAACATCTAGTTCTGTCACGCGGTCCAGTTCTGTCACGGTCCAGTTCTGTCACGGTCCAGTTCTGTCACGGTCCAGTTCTGTCACGGTCCAGTTCTACACAGGTTAGCGCCCTAAGACCGGAGGCTAGAGCCGTACAGCCCCCAAAACAACTCTGGACCTCGAAGCCAGTTTCACTGCTTTTTTCTCTTCTTCCATTGTTCAATTAATAAATCAGGGTAGAACAGAAAAGTAGGAGGCTCTGGACTTCGTAGGGTCAGAGTTGAATACCCCTGATGTTCAGGGTAAACTAGAAAAACACAGTTCGCTATTTCAACTTGGAAAATGTTAAATTTAGCTTAACAGCTACCTGTTGGGCTTTGAGATAGTGGGCTACAAAGTGCTGCTGCAGTTTCTCGTTGGCGTAGTTGATGCATAGCTGTTCTAGGTTGTTGAACTGAAAACACTCAAAACCATAAACATCCAGCAGACCTGGAGACAGAGAGAGACAGACAGAGAGAGAGACAGACAGAGAGAAAGAGAGACAGAGAGAAAGAGAGACAGACAGAGAGAGAGAGACAGAGACAGACAGAGAGAGACAGACAGAGACAGACAGAGAGAGAGACAGAGAGAGACAGAGAGAGAGACAGAAAGAGACAGAGAGAGACAGAGAGAAAAGAGTGAGCGAGACAGAAAGAGACAGAGAGAGACAGAGAGAAAAGAGTGAGCGAGACAGAAAGAGACAGAGAGAGACAGAGAGAGACAGAGAGAGAGAAGAAACGTAATAAATGCTATTTAGCAGACGTTTTATCAAACTCACTATACCAGTGTAATTACAAAGGAAAAGTTAACCAAAAATAGGACAGGTTCAGCTTAACCAGAGTGACAAGTAAACAAAGGATTCATTTTTAATATGGGAGAGATTACGTAATAGTAAACGACCTATTTACCTATGAAATTACACCAGGTAGAGTTGTCTGCACATATGCTGTCGTTGATGAACGTAACCAACCATTCAAATAATCTGTTCGGAAAAATTTTAAAATTAAAAGATTAACATTCAGTACACATTACACAAATGGCTGATTCCTTTGTAGTTACAGTACACATTAAAAGGGTGTGATATTTTCAGAATGAAGTTGATGAGGGCGAGGACAGGTAAGTCTTTCATCCCAACAGACAAGAGCTGGACCTCAGCCCAAACGCATGCTTCTAATAAGTATTCACTCTCAGAATCTACTTTAGGAAAAAATAAAGTACTCAAAATCACAACCTGGTTCAGATCTGAATATTTAAGACAGATTTTTTACATAGGAGTGATTATAAGAGGTTATGAAGGAAATGTGTCCTCTGTTGGTCTGACTCACTGTGCATAGATGACCTTTGCGAGGCAGTCCCTCCTGACACTGCAGTCTGCCAGGGAGCAGGGCTTGAAGAGAGCACTCTGCTTCCCTGCCCTCAGGGTCCGTACCCTGAGGCATGTCTGCAGTTCCTCCACCGGGACACACAGCAACGATGCACAACGCTGCATAAAGTCTATAAGACAGGAGGGCTCATGTAAAAACGGTCTTCAAATTGGATTGATTAATTGATTGTTGAGACCACGTTGGGAGCTGAACTGATGTCTAAAAGGTTTGAGAACGGAGTCAGACAACAGTTTAAATTGAACTGAATTGAAGTCTAAAACGCCAGAATGGAAAGTTGATCTAGCGTAATATCAGATTAAATACCTTTGGATTTCTCCTCGAGGTCACAGGGTTGCGATTCATCCGTGGCAGAACAGAAAGTCACGTTCCCCAACTGCAGAAGACCTGCTAGTATCTGTTAAGACAACAGGAAGTTGTGGTAGAAATACATTTAGGAGTGATTATGTGGAGACAGTACATAAATCTTCCTTGGAATCATTTAAGTGATTTAGTTTAAATCATTCTACCCTAAACATATGTCCCTGCTTCTCTGCATTGATGCCAAGGTGTACCATAGCCTCTACAGTCTCATCAAAACAATCCTCTGCAAAACAAGAAGACGAAGAAGAGAAAAGAGAAGAAGAAGACAAAGCGAAGAAGAAGACAAAGCGAAGAAGAAGACAAAGCGAAGAAGAAGACAAAGCGAAGAAGAAGACAAAGCGAAGAAGAAGACAAAGAGAAGAAAAAGAGCAAAATCAGAAAATGGGAACATTGACCTGAATAGAATAAAAATACATGGTACCTTTACATTCAATACATGCAACCAATTAGAAGCTATTTGTTGTCAATCCCCTGGCTGGAGGATGAGGACACAACAAACGTACCTTCCAATGTCTTCTCAGCATTTGGAAGCCAGGCAAAATGTTGGTCATGTGACATCTTCCACTCCTTCCTCTGCTCATCGCTGCCTCCTGTCATCATCTGAATAGAAGGACAATATACACTGCTCAAAAAAATAAAGGGAACACTTAAACAACACAATGTAACTCCAAGTCAATCACACTTCTGTGAAATCAAACTGTCCACTTAGGAAGCAACACTGATGGACAATACATTTCACATACTGTTGTGCAAATGGAATAGACAAAAGGTGGAAATTATAGGCAATTAGCAAGACACCCCCAATAAAGGAGTGGTTCTGCAGGTGGTGACCACAGACCACTTCTCAGTTCCTATGCTTCCTGGCTGATGTTTTGGTCACTTTTGAATGCTGGCGGTGCTTTCACTCTAGTGGTAGCATGAGACGGAGTCTACAACCCACACAAGTGGCTCAGGTAGTGCAGCTCATCCAGGATGGCACATCAATGCGAGCTGTGGCAAGAAGGTTTGCTGTGTCTGTCAGCGTAGTGTCCAGAGCATGGAGGCGCTACCAGGAGACAGACCAGTACATCAGGAGACATGGAGGAGGCCGTAGGAGGGCAACAACCCAGCAGCAGGACCGCTACCTCCGCCTTTGTGCAAGGAGGAGCAGGTGGAGCACTGCCAGAGCTCTGCAAAATGACCTCCAGCAGGCCACAAATGTGCATGTGTCTGCTCAAACGGTCAGAAACAGACTCCATGAGGGTGGTATGAGGGCCCGACGTCCACAGGTGGGGGTTGTGCTTACAGCCCAACACCGTGCAGGACGTTTGGCATTTGCCAGAGAACACCAAGATTGGCAAATTCGCCACTGGCGCCCTGTGCTCTTCACAGATGAAAGCAGGTTCACACTGAGCACATGAGCACGTGACAGACGTGACAGAGTCTGGAGACGCCATGGAGAACGTTCTGCTGCCTGCAACATCCTCCAGCATGACCGGTTTGGCGGTGGGTCAGTCATGGTGTGGGGTGGCATTTCTTTGTGGGGCCGCACAGCCCTCCATGTGCTCGCCAGAGGTAGCCTGACTGCCATTAGGTACCGAGATGAGATCCTCAGACCCCTTGTGAGACCATATGCTGGTGCGGTTGGCCCTGGGTTCCTCCTAATGCAAGACAATGCTAGACCTCATGTGGCTGGAGTGTGTCAGCAGTTCCTGCAAGAGGAAGGCATTGATGCTATGGACTGGCCCGCCCGTTCCCCAGACCTGAATCCAATTGAGCACATCTGGGACATCATGTCTCGCTCCATCCACCAACGCCACGTTGCACCACAGACTGTCCAGGAGTTGGCGGATGCTTTAGTCCAGGTCTGGGAGGAGATCCCTCAGGAGACCATCCGCCACCTCATCAGGAGCATGCCCAGGCGTTGTAGGGAGGTCATACAGGCACGTGGAGGCCACACACACTACTGAGCCTCATTTTGACTTGTTTTAAGGACATTACATCAAAGTTGGATCAGCCTGTAGTGTGGTTTTCCACTTTAATTTTGAGTGTGACTCCAAATCCAGACCTCCATGGGTTGATAAATTTGATTTCCATTGATAATTTTTGTGTGATTTTGTTGTCAGCACATTCAACTATGTAAAGAAAAAAGTATTTAATAAGAATATTTCATTCATTCAGATCTAGGATGTGTTATTTTAGTGTTCCCTTTATTTTTTTGAGCAGTGTATATATCACACACTAAATGTATTGACGTGTACAGAGGCCAGGCACACACACACAAGATATTACTTAACTTATAAACATTAACTTAGAATTCATCTTTTAACTTGCCTGGTAGAATATGTGAAAGTTTCTCTCATTAGCCGGTTGTCCAGCTACCCTGGTCTTCTCCAGTAGGTATGTTTGCACTGACGCCCCCACAAGCAGCTGAGACCTGGACAGATGACAAAGACATTTGACCACTTGGCTAAACAGGACTGATCTAGAATCAGATACACAACCAGACATACCGGTTAAGCTGGAGCTGGATGTACTTTCCAAAACGGCTGCTGTTGCTGTTTCGTAAGGTGCAGGCGTTGCCTATATAAATAGGGGCCCAGTAAATAAACAGAGCATGGAATGAGCACATACAGCAACAACAACAATTGTTGATGATTGCGTAAAAAAAAAAAAAGAGAAGAAAAAAAAGGGGGTTGATATTAGAAACTAAAAATGGTTTCCAGTCTCACCAAAAGCCTCCATGATGGGGTTGGAGTCCAGTACCCTCTTCTCTATCCTCTCCACGGTGTCCTGACTCTTCAGCAGAGAGGAAGACGCTGCTACCGTGGCATAGTACTTCATAAGGCAACGAGAGGTCCATGTCTGGCCAAGAACAAAGAGACAGTGATTTGAAATAATTCAAGGTACTTTTAAAAACAAACTGTTAAAACTTCCATTATTGATACTTCATAACAGTTTAATAAAGGACCGTAGACATTTATATCCACCATTATTGATACTTCACAACAGTGTAATAAAGGACCGTAGACATTTTATATCCACCATTATTGATACTTCACAACAGTGTAATAAAGGACCGTAGACATTTATATCCACCATTATTTATTAAGTTTACCTTTCCTGCTCCGCTCTCTCCGCTGACCACCAGAGACTGGTTCACGGGCTCCACCTGGCCTTGTACGTTTCTGTAGGCCTCCTCCGCAACGATGAAGATGTGGGGTTTGGACTCCTGGACAGACAAAGAAAAAATATTAGAGACAGTTGTAGAATTCATGAAATGGGACTCCTTTCTGTCAGCATTGACCCTTCCCTATGTTTTTAAACTATTAAAACACGAATTTACCCAACAAACTTTGTTTCATGTGTTACAGTCATGTTACAGTAACTTGGCACGAAAATTAAATCTAGTAGACAGTGTTTGTAGATGTGTGTATGTATGTATGTATGTATGTATGTATGTATGACATGCTATAAACCAAAAGGCCATGATAACACCACTGAAACATGCTAATGGTTGTACAGTACCTGTGGCTGTGGAGCACAATGGTACTCCTTCATCACATCCAAGGAGTAGAGGTCAGGGACTGGCTGGAAAGGGTTGAGGGCCACCAGGGTACAGCCAGCATGGGTGTAGAAAACCTTCGCCCTGTACCTGGCTTGTAGGCATTTCAGCACTAACCACAGAAAAACACAGGGATTTACACACGGAACACACAGGGATTTACACAGAAAAACACAGGGATTTACACAGAAAAACACACAGGGATTTACACAGAAAAACACAGGAATTTACACAGAAAAACACAGGGATTTACACATGAAATAACAAGAAAACAGAAAGTCTAAACTAGTAGCTATAATAACATGTTCAAAAAGGAACCATCATTTAAAGTCCCTCGGAAATGTCAGTTCCAGGTCCAAAGCGAAACAAGCTTGACTGCTGGTGAGTCATGTCTGGCTCTCTCCAACACAGAGGTAGCCATGGCTTCGGGCCTACCTGTTGTTGGGGTCACGGGGTTGACTTTGGTGAGGTCATCGTAAGTGTGCAGTTGGCCCTCGTCTATGAGGAAGGCCTTGACCTCTCCCTCCAGTGAGTCATTCAGAGACTTCCTGTGAGCATGTCCAGACTTCTTCCTGACTCCTCCTTTCACCTGTGGTAAGCAAGGGAGAGAAGACCAGGGTAAACACCAGCGGCCTGTACTATTCCACAGGAATGCAGGTCTGTATCATAACAGGCGTTAGCATTAAATGAGGGCTTTGCACTGAGATTAATCTAATAAGACTTAACAATTTCCACTGAACATTTTACAAAAACACATTTACTTTAACAGTGCAGATGCAAAGTTTTGCAAAGTTTGCAAACCGTCATTCTGTTACCAAACGTAGCATCTGCACTGTTCTTCAAGTAAACGTGTTTTTGTAAAATGTTCAGTGGTAATTGTTAAGAGTAGTACTTGTGCATAGTTGTATGATTAATTTATCTTTTAAATCATTGTTTTTTGTGACATAGACTGGCCTACGGGACAAAACAGACTGGCCTACGGGACAAAACAGACTGGCCTAGGGGACAAAACAGACTGGCCTAGGGGACAAAACAGACTGGCCTAGGGGACAAAACAGACTGGCCTAGGGGACAAAACAGACTGGCCTAGGGGACAAAACAGACTGGCCTAGGGGACAAAACAGACTGGCCTAGGGGACAAAACAGACTGGCCTAGGGGACAAAACAGACTGGCCTAGGGGACAAAACAGACTGGCCTACGGGACAAAACAGACTGGCCTACGGGACAAAACAGACTGGCCTACGGGACAAAACAGACTGGCCCAGGGGACAAAACAGACTGGCCTAGGGGACAAAACAGACTGGCCTACGGGACAAAACAGACTGGCCTACGGGACAAAACAGACTGGCCTACGGGACAAAACAGACTGGCCTACGCGACAAAACAGACTGGCCTACGCGACAAAACAGACTGGCCTACGCGACAAAACAGACTGGCCTACACACAAAACAGACCGGCCTACGCGACAAAGACAAAACAGACCGGCCTACGGGACAAAGACAAAACAGACCGGCCTACGCGACAAAGACAAAACAGACCGGCCTACGGGACAAAGACAAAACAGACCGGCCTACGGGACAACGACTAACTGCACCACAGCTTCTGTCAGGAGACTACAAAAACAGTTGTAGGTTAAGTCTATTTACATTCAACAAAATAAACATTTAATCTCCAGCTACCTTGTTTATCCTAAGTGTCTAGTTAGTGTGTTCTCTAGACATCTTTATTGGATTGGTTAAATCCTACCAAATGTTTGAAATGGTGCCCAGTTAAATATACCTCTTTAGTCTGGCAACAGATGCATGAAATATGTGCACTTTGCATACAAAGTGTGCGGAGGCTTATTTTTTTTTTTTATGTACATACCATCAGCATTGTCGTGATACAATTGTTTTACCTTATCATAACAAAACAATCATGATCTATTTACGTTTTTATTTGTCATGTGAAACTTTGCAAAATTGTGTGTAGCTTCAAAACACGTTTTTAAAAAAAGCTATGTTACTCATGAAATGTTCGTTGAGCACTAGATAGCATAAAAGTATGAGGCAATAATGGGGTGCATTTTTTGCTCCGTTGTCAATGTTTAAATGTTTGTATTCAATTGTTTGTAACAAGTGATGATTGCATGCCACCAATTGAAAACTGTCAGTAAAAAGGTTGAAAATAACTGTCTTGGAGATCTTTCAAAAGCCTGAATGAAGCCAACTCTAGATTATCGAATTTTGTAAATTCTATGAAATTGAGGAGATTCATGACAGTTACAGATTAACTGTTACATATTAGCACACGAGTTACACAGGTGTGGCAACGGCTAGGCATGTTACTACTCTAGACCAGAGTTTCCCAATCTCTGTCCGGCCCCCCGGTTTGCCCTAACACTACACAGCTGATTCAAATAATCAAAGCTTGGTGATGAGTTGGTTATTTGAATCAGCTGCTGGGGAAAAGAAAAAGAAAAAAGTTTGGGAAACCTGGTGTAGACAATATTTATTTATGTAACGCTACACTCTGCTGAACAAGCCCCTTTACTCAGAACAGTATCAATGCAAGATAAAGCCGACTTTAGTTAATAATACGGTCAGACGTCGATTCTTTGAGAGATTTGGAAATCATTAAAACACTTTATATACTACTAACTACCAAAGTGTTCAAAAGGCCCACTGTTGTCGCCTACCTTTTCCCCATGTCCATTTCCTATGCGCTGACTCTTCTCAGAATTCATGGATTTGGAAGTTGTCCCGCCGCCCTTGCGAAGAGTAGAAAAAGCGATGCTGTTGATCAAGGAGTTTTTTTCTTGACACCAGGCAAAAGTGAATCAGACTTTTATATAGTTTAGACGTGTAGGATCCATAGTCTGTCTGACTATTCCGCCGCCATTTGACATGGGATGTGAAACTTTCCCTATCCCTCTGTCATAAAATTCCACAGTGAAGGACAAAAACGCTTAACCCGCCTCGTTTTGCTCACACCGGCTGCTGAGACATGAGCCTAGTACGCACACTCTTCGTGACGTAGAACACAGAAACGCCCAGCTGCAGAACGCGGAAATAAGAATACACCAGGCTGTGGTAGCTTTTTAAATCCATTAATCGAGGATGTGGGCTACATTTTCTCTCCGATTAATCTAGGATGATTCATCTATTATAAACGTACATTTGTTTTGAACCAGGCTAGCTACCGAAGGAAAGTGCGGTAGGTGGAAAAAGAATCAAGTCTGTCTGTGTATGATGTTAGCGCCAAATGCTGGCTAGCCAGACTCATTGTCTCATTGAGGCGTAAATTATTTTAAATCTTGTAATCACATTTTGTAATGAAATAATGAGTTGGTTGGCATACAAGTAAACTTATATTTGCTTGTACTTCATAATAATAAAATTTAAAAAAAATATATACTGCTTAGCTATCTCGTTATGCAAAAGTCAACTGGATCCAGAGTAGGCTCCCGGCACTGCATCTCAGTGCTAGATGCGTCACTACAGACCCTGGTTTGATCCCGGGCTATCACAACCGGCCGTGATCGGGAGTCCCACAGGGCAGCGCACACTTAGCCCAGCGTCGTCCGGGTTAGGGGAGGGTTTGGCCGGTGTAGGCGTCATTGTTAAATAATAACTTGTTCTTAACTGACTTGCCTAGTTAGATAAAGGTTAAAAAAATATATAAAAAATCTTTGCTATGTTCAGCTCTGACTTCACCTCATTGAAGTTGAAATTAAACAGTCATGGTGCTTTCAAGACAATTGGGAACTCAGAAAAAACTAGGTCAAATCATGACGTCAGTGATCTTCAGGTTGGAAAGATGCCCTAGTTTTCGACTTAGATTTCCGAGTTCAAAAGATTCCACGCTCGTTTTTTCCCCCGAGTTCCCAGTTGTCTTAAACGCTCTAAAGTCTGAGAGTTCCGAGGTCCCAGTTGATTTGAATGTGGCATCAAAGGTAGATTCAGCGGGTGCACAAAGTAAACAGCTTGGTGGGTCAATTTCCACAACAACTTCATTTCGAACTTGCAACTTGTTTATTCTACTATTCTAGAGTGTTGGAAGCACAAGGTTAAATGTCTGTTGAAGTTAGAAACAGCTGTTTTGGTCCCATACCTACCAAGCTTAAGCGTGAAAGGTAAATCCATTTGAATCACATTAAAATATAGAGGATGTATTTTTGTATGTGCCATTATAGCTTCTGTGACTGCATGGGCAGAGCTATTGAGGCTATCTCCATTTTGAAGTAGTCCATTTTCTTCTTTACAATTGTCTGATCCCTCCTGATGACCCGGTTGGACATGACTCCCAACAGGGTCACCAGGAGGGATCAGACATTGAAGTTGGAAGTCTGACCCAGTTGACTACATTAAAATGATGGAAGCCCTCTTCTTCTTCGATGAGGTTTAATGGCGGTTGGCATCCAATAAATGTTGCATTACCGCCGTCTGCTAGACTGGAGTATAACTCCCTTATACTTTGCTTGAAAAAATAAAACAAATACCCTACCATCTAACACTACATTCACACACACAAAAAATACCCTACTCCACTATTTAAATCTATTTAGTTCTACTTCAGGCCAACAATCTGAAAGGATGGGACACCACCACTTAACACACCCTGTAACTCTGATGTCAAGTCTCGCACACCCAAATACCTCTCTGCAGCTGCCACCACAACCTCTATTTTCTGCGACTTACGTTCCATCCCTGCAGTACAGTTGATAACCATTGCTATAAATGCCAAAAATCCAATCTTACTGGAACATATATATCTTGATGGTTTATCCCTCTGTTCTGGTACAGATCTACTACTACACCACTACTCTCAGGATCCCTCCCTCTGTTCTGGTACAGATCTACTACTCACACCACTACTCTCAGGATCCCTCCCTCTGTTCTGGTACAGATCTACTACTCACACCACTCCTCTCAGGATCCCTCCCTCTGTTCTGGTACAGATCTACTACTCACACCACTCCTCTCTGGATCCCTCCCCCTTGACCCATCTTCCTCTACTTTCTTCACTGCCTCAGCATATGACAACTTCTGCACTACTCTAACCCTGGAAACCTCAACCTGCCTCTCTCACAGGGGACATTTCTAATCCCCAGCCCCATGGGAACCCCTTCAATTAACATATACCACTACTTTCCCCAATGCTACACACTCCTTTGTCGCATGCCCTTCTGCACACTTCTCACACCTTCTCACACCCTACTGCCACCACATGCCCATAAGCTTGACACCTGTAACAACGTAAAGTATTCGGCACAAAAGCTCGGATAAATGTATTGTTAAAAGGATATTATTGCATCTGAGCTCCTAGAGTGTGCAGCTCTCATTTTTTTCCCCAAGTGTTCTACTCCGCTAGCCAGCACCTCGCCTAAACAGGTGTTCTACTCTGCTAGCCAGCACCTCTCCTAAACAGGTGTTCTACTCCGCTAGCCAGCACCTCTCCTAAACAGGTGTTCTACTCCGCTAGCCAGCACCTCGCCTAAACAGGTGTGCGTTTCTTTCGCCTCCAGATTAACTTAAATACAGTACCTGTCAAAAGTTTGGACACACCTACTCATTCTAGGGTATTTCTTTATTTTATTTTATTTGAATAATAGTGACGGCATCAAAACTATGAAATAACACATATGGAATCATGTAGTAACCAAAAAAGTGTTAAACAAATCAAAATATATTTTATATTTGAGATTCTTCAAAGTAGTCACCCTTTGCCTTGATTATTAAATGATTTATTTATTAAACCTTTATTTAACCAGGAAGGGCTCATTGAGATTTAAAATCTATTTTTCAAGAGCGTCCTGGCCAAGATAGGCAGCACCAAGTCATTACACAATTACAGACAGACAACATGAAAAACTACAAGTAATCTAGTAAAAACCATAGAATTCACAAGTATGACAGCTTTGCACACTCTTGGCATTGATATTTTTATTGAATTGACAGTTTTACTTCTAAATACTACCACGAAGATGATCGCCGGTCCTCCCACCATAAAATGGTCATGTCTATTCTATTATCTATATTTCTATGGTTTCAATAGGTTTCCTATGGAGGATTGATAGTTTAATTTAAAACAACAGATATTCATGTCAACATTCTCTGATGTGTGGACCTCCAACCATCTTTGTGGTACCATTTTGAAAAAGGTATTCTCACCCTGTATTCAAGAGCATGTGTCTCAACCGATGGCGGGCACAACACGCCTCTTGGATGATGTAAAATATGGTCTAAGCAACAAGATAATAGAATATGAAAAAAATCTGTGTTTATGCGTTTTAGATAATGGACGTTAAAGAAAAAATAAATGCAATTTTTAAAGTTTTTTTTTTTTTTTTTCAGACATTATACATTTGTTTGAAATCCCTGTTTGTAAGCTTTTAAATAATATTTAAACCATTTATCTTTTCAAGTGATGAAGACATGGATGTCTCATTGTATGGTGGGGTATGCAAAAATGGGTTAACTTTGAGTACCTGAATGTTTTGTCATTCAGGTCTAAAATGCCATTTTCTCACCACTTCTACAATGGGCAAATATGTATGGAAGGTTTTGTTCAAATCAAAAAAGCGGTGCTGTCAAAAAGGGATTGAATTCAAATGGATTTTACCTCTGAAGAAAACCCATCCGCATGCTCAGATACTGTGTCTACCTGTGTGAGAGCGAAGTCTTGAATCTCACTCACTGCAATATCTGCAGTGCTTCTAGATGCAATGTTATTTCGCTGAGTTTAACTTTTAAGGGGTTAGGGTAATGGTGGTAGGGGTTAGGGTAATGGTGGTAGGGGTTAGGGTAATGGTGGTAGGGGTTAGGGTAATGGTGGTAGTGGTTAGGGTAATGGTGGTAGGGGTTAGGGTAATGGTAATGTTAGGGTAAGGGTAATGGTAGGGGTGAGGGTAATGGTAGGAATGTCCTTATATTCTGATGGCTACTGTCCAATACTTTATGAGGTGTTGGAATGATGATTTTCTTTTCCTCCTTTGTAGGAAATGTCAAGTCAGAAGGAATTGAAGGAGGCGTTCGTCAGCAATCTGAATGGGACCAGCCTTGGGGAAGTTGCCCTGGGCTCCTTTCTGGCCCCACTGTGCCTAATCAGCAGAGGACTGTTTCTGATTCTATACCATCTGGGCAGGGGGGCGCTCCCCCTCCCCTGGATCGCCCACCTCGTCCTGGACTTCTCCATGATCATACTACCCCTGGTCTTATCATGCACCGTTCTGAGTGACATCCTTCACCTAGTCATCCTTGGCCTGGCGGTTGTGTCTGGGGCTGTGCTATGCTATATCTACCGTACCAAAAGGCCAACCAGGCCCAGGGCAACTTCTATGGACACTGTTGCCAAGAGCTTCTTCCAGAGCCATGTTCAGTGCGACCAGGTCCCCTTTGTGACTATTTTTCGAGTCCTCGTCAATGTGAAAACGGCCATTAGCATTCTAGCTGTGGACTTCAGCGTGTTCCCAAGACGCTATGCCAAAACAGAAACCTACGGAACAGGGGTTATGGACTTTGGTGTTGGAGCATATGTCCTCGCCAACGCCCTCGTCTGCCCAGAGGCACGGAGGAAGGAAGTCTCAGGATCCAAGTTAAGCCAAGTGATTAAACAGCTGGTGTCTGTCTGGCCCCTGGTCATTCTAGGCTTGGCCAGGTTGGTGAGTGTCAAAATGTCTGGTTACCACGAGCACGTGTCAGAGTATGGTGTGCACTGGAATTTCTTCTTCACCCTAGCCATAGTCAGAGTGGTGGCCTCTGTGCTCTTGGCTCTGTTCCCTGTCAACAGGTCATGGCTCCTGGCCCTTCTGATTGGAGGACTTTACCAAGTGACCCTGGAGATGTCTGGACTGAAGTATTCCATCATCCACAACAATGACAGGACGGGAGGCTTTCTGCAAGCCAACATGGAGGGGGTTTCATCTGTTGTGGGCTACATAGCCATCTATATGGCAGGGGTCCAGATTGGACTGTATGTAATGCGACCAAGGACACAGGTCAAAGAGTGGATCAGAGTGATTTGGAATCTCTTATTGGGAAGTGCTGTGCTGTATACTGCCTTGATCCTATGTCAGGCCTCTGTTGAGCCAGTGTCTCGCAGGATGGCCAATCTACCATTCTGCCTCTGGACTATTGCCCAGTCAATGTTTTTCTTGTCCTGTTTAGCAACTGCTGATGTTATTTTGTTTTTTATGAAAACGGTATCAGGTTGCGTATTGGTGTCATCTTCCTGGTATCCTTGTAGAAAGGAAGCTTCTGTATCCGAGGAGAAAATGGAGAAGAAAGTTGAGGGACTTTGTCTCATTCAAGCTGTGAACCGTAATCAATTGTTGTTTTTCATGCTTGCCAATTTACTGACTGGAATCACAAATGTGCTAGTAGATACATTCAACAGTAGTGATTACATTTCTGTGTGTGTTTTGCTGTCATACATGTTCATAAATAGTTTTGCAATATACATTTTACATCTCATGAAAATCACAGTAAAATTCTGGTAAGCACAGTGCCATTCTCGTTACAATGCCTGCCTGTTCTTCTTATTTTAAATAAGTCATAAAGACTTATTCCAATAAACTGTAGTGTTTTATTACATTGTTTTCATATATTATAGTTGGTGTTAAAGGTCCTGAACAGTCATTCTGATTCCCATGTAAATTAGCCTTTTGAGTAACTAAAATATCACCTGTAATTTTTATTTTTTAGAAATGCTCAAATTTTTTCAAAAAGTAAATTTCTCTCTCATGTCTAACTACCAGGAAGTTAGAAAATACAGGCTGAGTGGGCAGGGATCTTATATTCATGAGCTCGCCTTGACAGACAGCTCTTTGAAACGCCTATGTCAAGCAACGTGGACGCAGTGTTGCAGTAAAATCATCTTAAGCTAATTTGGTGAAACACAAAACAACTCAAACATCAGTAACCACGTTTTCAACCAGTTTTTATGTGGGTTACCGTATTAAGAGAATCATGACAGCTGTGATGAGGAAACTGGTAGTTTCAGCACAATTTTTGTAAATTCCGACAGAATTTGTTCGTTCGACATGGTGGGATCTTTTTGTGTCTGTAAAATTAATTATGCGAGAAATGGTGGTGGAAATGCCTTTATGCGCAAAAATATCAAAGTAAACTTGGAGTCACTCGATGATATGTTGTGTGGTCCGCCCACTATGACTCCGGGAAACCGTGCAGTTTATTAGGCTACAGTTTAAATAAGTTATGATGGAACTTCACAGGGTGGTGAATGTGCACGGTGATGGACTTGATGCTCCTTTCCAATAAATATCGAGGGTCTTATTCTGATGACATGATGATCGATGCTTGGCTGCTGTTAAACAAATACTCTTTTGTCCATGATAATCTCATCATGTAGGCTATACCCACACTGTATCTGCCAGCTGTTGGCTAGAGCGCACATGCCAAGACCAGTGGGCACAATCCCTAATTTAACGCAAAATGTTTTGTGACAAAACCTTCAGTAGAGTTGAAAATGTGATGGGAACCCATTTAGCTTGTATTTTTGATTTGGTACATGGGAATTAAACAGCAAAAGTAATTTTTATGTGCCCTACGTCATCACGCACAGCCAAGTAGATTTGATGGAAAATACATCTCTGGTGAGGAAATGCACATATTGTTTTTTAATGCAGATTTTAGAATATTAGCACGCCTTCTCCGATGTTGGTTACAAGGCGGGTCCCTATTTAAGAGAATATCATGTTACCATTGGTGTATTAAAATTATAATTAGGGTGATTTCAACCTATCCCCTTAATAATCCCGCCTCCTGAATCCTAGTGTTTTACATGGGGGAGGGGACCAGTAACTTAATGATCCAACTTTATCAACGTAGAAGCAACAGTAATTTTTCATAATTTGGTCATCAATACTTTGATCTGGTTTCATCCAAATATCATCACATTTCATGAAAAACATGATTTTGACTGTTCATGACCTTTAAAGCAAAAGTTGCCATTTTAAATATTATGCAAATATGTTGTACAAATATGATCTCTTAATAATAAACTGCTTTCAAATGTTTTGTTTTTAATTCACATTTAATGTCACTTAGATCAAATATATTATCATAGAGCCAGCCAGGAGAAAAAACAGACATTCATCTTTATTGTTTAGGTCCACCAGAAATAACATTTCCCTCTTTGTTGACCCCTAGCGCTCGATTTTGAAAAATAATTTCCAGCAGGGTTAGTGCTATTAAGAATCCTTGGGACGGCCATAACACCCATTGAAGTCCATTGAAGTAGACATTTCAAATGGTTAAGGCAGGATTTCCCAAACTCGGGACTCGAATGGGGTGCACGTTTTGGTTTTTACCCTAGAACTACACAGCTGATTCAAATAATCAACTAATCATCAAGCTTTGATAATGGGAATCAGCTGTGTAGCTAGAAACCAAAACGTGCACCGAGTTTGGGAAACGCTGGGTTAAGGTTAGGCAAGGGTTGTGGTAAGCATTTCGCGACACTCGCATTAACATCTGCTAACCATGTGTATGTGACCAATAAAATTTGATTTGATTTGAAGAGAAGTCTGCCACAGATATTTCACCAGATGTATAAATGTGAAGCATCCGCTTGGCGTTTCCACTAACTACCAAATATGGTAGAAGCTCAGTGGACGGCAGTGGGAGAAGATGGAGCGAGATGGATTTTGGCCGACATTCTGCTAATTTTCTCATCGATGAAACATTTGATCTCAATACAGTTCTCTTTTCCAAAACTAGAATATGTTACGATCAGATTTGCCAAAGTTTTTTTTTAATGCAGTTGTTTAGGAGTGCAAAGGCGAATTGAGTTTTTGCACACGCGCACTTCAGAGTAGGCGTTGCCTAACAGAATTATGCAAATTATTAATAGAACGCACCAATAGGATCTCGCTAGATTGTGCTCATTTCCTCGCTTGTTATGCCCACTATGACTCTTTGTTTTCATTTAAAACGACAGGCTGTGGTCTTATCTAGGTTTAGTTATACAAATCTTTGGTCTCTCTTTGCCATACCTCCAAAATCACGAGGTTAAGGTTAGGGACGTCCCAATAATCCCTGATTGCACAGACCCTGCCCGGAAGTTATTTTTGTTCGTACGTCTTGAGGGCGAAGGTTACATGAATATTCTGCCGCCGGCACATACACCTCTGTCGCACTTGTTTGTTTTTGTATAAAAAAGCAACTTTTAAAAGCGGGTAAGTAATGTACGATGATTGCGTGTGTTTACGAAATTATGTCATTATAAGTTCGGAAAGGAGTGTCCGTTTTTTAAGAACATAGACAGATCTGTTATTAACTTACTCTGAGGCGAGAGCTAACCAGCTATCTGTGGCGTTCTGACGCTTCGATTTGATTAGAATTTCCTCAGACCCTGAACGTAACTGCTAACTTAACATAATGTTAACCACAACTAGATACTAGTAAATAAGAACAAAGCCAATGGCGTAATCTAACACATCATGACTGGTGTTTTTGTATTTTCTTAAAGATTGTTCAGTTTCAAACCAACTGAAGTTCTCTCAAAACTAGCGCGCTAACTTTGCTACTGTAAGCACCATGCTAGCTAGCCAACATTTATTAGCATCCATTTAACTAGCGTAGCCAGCAAGTTAGCCATGATAAATTTGTCAGACTTGGTACAATTTGTCAACCACATACGCGTTTTAAGAATACTCGCGAAATTGTTGCCGTCACCATATTGTCATATCATTAACTAGTTAGGTAACGATACATTGCAATGTCACCTTACAATTTTTAATTCGTTAACTTTTGATATTACGCAATGACAAGGCATAGAAGTTGAAATGACCCGCGGTGTAAACGTTAGCCCTAGCTATTGGTGAAACTGCGACTGTTGGATTTGCTCAATCTGTCCCCACTGTAAACAGGCAGTACTGCTACCACCACGACAGGAGCTGGAAGACATGGCGCGCCTGGTTGCGGTTTGCAGGGACGGGGAAGAGGACTTCCCTTTCCTCGCAAGACAGATTCCCTTGTACATCGATGACACTCTCACGGTAAACATTTTTACCGTCTCGCACAAGGTGCTGTAGTTGTTAGAAGGCTTTTCAATCAGGTACTCTTCTGAAAGAAGCTAGCTATGTCGACCAGGAAACTCAGGTCAAATGCTTTAACGTTAGTTGCGAGCGAGATGACTACTGTAACTAGGCCTCTCCAACAACTAGCGTTAGCAAGCTAACTTAGCTAGCCCTCTTCTCCAACCGGCTTTCCAGTCAGCAATGTTTGCTAGTTATTTTGGCATAAGGAGCTATCTCGAACTGTCATGAATTTGCAATGATTCCCAGATGTACGTTATGCAATGTATTTTGGAATTACGTTTGAGCTGTTAGGCCAGCCTAACTGACCAGCTAACCGGCAAACTGTTAATTGAATGTGGTTGCTAGGTAGCTTGTTAGCTGGGTGGGTGGCTAACCTAAATGGTTATCATTTGAGCAGCGGTAGCGTTTTTGATACTGTCCTTGGACATATGTTGGCAATGCAGGAACTGTATGGACAGGTTAATGTTGAAATAGCAATCATTTAGTGGATAGCTTTACTTCCTCTACTTAGCCTGTGTACCAGTCGCGTTGTGGGATACTTGTGCTAATGACACTATCAATATATGCCCCTCTTTTTATTTTTTTTATTTTTATACAGATGGTGATGGAGTTTACTGACAGTGTCATGAACCTTGGCACTCACCAAATCAACAGCTCTCAGATGAAGCAGTTTGTTGAGGTGAGTGAGTGCTGTGACCGAAGATTTGGTTGTACCTTTCAAACATGGCTTGATAATATTTACCATAAGACTGTTGGTCATACTTCAAGGTTTATGCCTTTTTATTTCCTCAACACTTAACTATTACACACGGTACTAAGTCAAGTGGTGTATCGTGTGCCTGCCTGCTTCTGCCCCCCCCCTCAGCATCACAACTTGCTGAAGCAGCAGGACCTGAACATCGCCATGATGGTAACTTCCAGGGAGGTGTTCAGCGCCCTGTCCCAGCTGGTGCCGTGTGTGGGCTGCAGGCGGAGCGTGGAGCGCCTCTTCTCCCAGCTGGTGGAGTCTGGGAACCCGGCACTGGAGCCCCTCACTGTGAAGCCCACCGGCGTGCTGTCTGTCACCAAGACCTGCATAGCCGACGCAAAGATGCTCTACACCCTCTTTTACGTCCACGGGTGAGTGAGACACGTGTCACAAGACTAATACTCCTGTAACCTTTACTTACTTGGCGTGTCAGACTGCTTCACTTGAAGCCTACCTTTTATTGACATGTCACAAGACCGACTCTTGCTGTGGCCTATCTTTTATCTGTACTTTATTGGCCAATTTACCTAAGAAACAATCTTTCTAAACTGTGCCCTCGATTGACAGCAAAAATATTACATACAATTTCTTGCGTCCCTGTAAGAATCGGCTGTATTTGTGTGTGGAAGGTTTTTTGTTTAGCATATGTAAGTACTGAAACAATCTGACCACTATGTTTTTATGGTAAACTATTACTATAAGTAATGTGCTAAACAGGGAAATAAATGTTTTTTTTTGTAGGTCAAAGTTGAATGACATGATCAATGCCATTCCAAAAAGCAAAAAGAATAAACGCTGCCAGTTGCACTCCTTAGAAACACACAAGCCAAAGCCTTTGGGGTGAGTCACATTTACCGCTGCTATTTATCATCTATTAAACTGCTTGTATTGAACTTGATGTCATATATGATACCATTTTTTGGAAAAACAAGTTGTAAAGCCTGTTCTCTCAGACCTTGTAAATTAAATGTAGGCTGAATATCCACATTTGTCATACCAGGGCCAAACTAGGCTTTTGAAATGGCAGTAAGTCATTTGTGATGTGCAGTAAGTCATTTGTGATGTGCAATATTGTAGTGTCTTTGAGATATCTCTGAATCTTTAGAGGAGAAGGGAGCGTAGACAAAAGGCTAGGTTTAGAGAAAGCTGGAGGAGCCAAGACAGACAGCAGATGTAGCATCGTTTTTCACTCTGGACCCCTTCAGGCCCCCAGCAGGTAGGCAGCAAAGCAGACACAGCTCGTTCATTCAGAGCATTTCTACGTAACATTTCTGGATGCTAGTTAGTTAGCGCCAGTCTGAAGTAGTTTACTTCATTGTCTGGATCATGTAATGCATTATGTTGTGCACATGTACATCTGTGAAGCTCTATGTTTTTGAAAGTAAAATACTTTGGAGTTAAAGAGAATTTGAATCTGTATTTATCCAGTGAATACTTGCCAATGTTAAGTTGGCAATGCCTGTCCTTTTCGTCACCTCTATTGTGAAGCTGACTTGATAGGTTTATTTATTGAAATAATACGCTGCTTGAGTCGTGCATGATGTTAACAATGGGGGTTTGCTGCTGACAGGGGAAGCTGGATGGATGTGTGGGAGCTCATGTCTCAGGAGTGCAGGGACGAAGTTGTCCTGATCGACAGCACCTGCCTCCTGGAGACCCTGGAAACATACTTGCGCAAACACAGGTAAGTCACGGTAATGGTTTTAAGTAATATAGGCCATGTTTACATCCAACGGGCTTTATTTTCGCATTAGACTGCTTGGGAAATTGTACTAGTGTTTTAATCTTCTCTTCCTTTCAGGTTCTGTACTGACTGCAAGAACAAGGTACTGAGAGCATACAACATCCTTGTAGGGGAGCTGGACTGCACTAAAGAGAAGGGCTACTGCGCTGCCTTGTACGAGGGACTCCGCTGCTGTCCCCAAGAGCACCATGTCCACGTCTGCTGTGAGACTGACTTCATGGCACATCTCCTGGGCCGGGCTGAGCCAGAGTTCTCCGGAGGTTACGAGTATGTAGACTGCTGCTTTTTCCTTTGTTCTATAATATATGTTCTATACACATGAAGTAACCTTCAGTACTGGACAAATAAATTGTCATCCTTAAACTTAAATAATTCCTTATTTCTTCTAAAAATTTGTTGATATTGGGGGGAGAACTTTTGGTCTCCACATATAAAAAAATATTTAAAAAAATAAATCCTGGACCAAATGATTGGCCCCACAGCTAGTACTTGATTGCTCAGCCTTTAACTGCTCTATTTCTTAAGTGTTTGAGGAGTGCTGTCCACCAACTGCTGTTGTCAGCACTTGCCATAGGTTTGGATGGGATTCAGCTACTCCACAGGAATGCAAACTAGTCACCTTTCGAAATTCGCCGTTTTGGAATGCGATTCGTGTAGATCCGATGAGAAAAGTTTGGACTGGCTGTAAACGAACGAGTGATGCGCGTTTGGAGCAATACTGGCTGCTGTATCCAAGGCTCAGCTACTCGTTCACATAACAACAGAATGCAGCGCAGCACCTCGACCTGAAGAAACAAGAGACAACCAATTTACAGCATCAGCTAGCGCTCTGGAAAGGCAGCTTGCCGTTTACAGCAGCGCGTCCCGTGAACGATAACGATGAGGTAACGACAGGTGAGAAGCATGACCACGGAGACGAAGGTGATATGAAGCGTAACGTTACTTCACGAGCTGTAACCGAAAAACAACTGGCATTTGGAAAGTTTGAGGTGAGGGAGAAAGTGTGGTGGAACAAGTGTTAGCTTTGTTAAGTATCTTGCTAACGTCAGCTGGATTGACTTTTCCGTTAGCTAGCCAGTGTAATGTTGAGCAACATTAGCCAATTTAACAGCTCAAATAATTGAGTTTATGGTGTGAAAATTAGCTTGCTAATAAAGTCAGACAGCTAACGTTAGTAACCTAACCAATTCGCTATAGTATTAACTGGTATACGACTCCTTGCCGTTGTTGTGCCGAAAATCCCCCCTTGACAGGATTTTGCTGCGACTTGCTTGCTAGTTGAGATTTTTGCTCTTCACTCCGTTGTCAGTTTAGCCTACATTTCATTGATCTTAATAGCAGAAAGCATTTTTGTCTGCAGTTTTCGGTTTGGCTATTTGTTTCAAGTGTATGTGGCGGTTCTAGCTTGTATGGCGCCCTGGCGAACCCTCCTTTCAGCGCCGCACCGGGAGGCGCACGGTGCCGCCCCCCCGGGCAATCTTAGTAGCAGAAAGTCCTGGGCGGCTGCCCGTGTCGCCCATACCTAAATCCGCTCCTGATTTTTATTAGTCTATAAATAAATCTTTGCCGAAATTTGTCACCTCTCCCATGTCTTATTCGACTAGTATTTTTGTAAGTGTAAGGATAATAATTCAGCCATAGTTGTTCTGAAATGTTTATTGCTTGCCAACATTTTACTCCCTCTATGTTTAATATAACACGCATACATTCATTATTAATTTCGGTTGAATATCCTGACGTGAAGTTTGTTCTATAGAAAGTATTTGACTTTGGCCACAAAATGAAGGAAATTAGAAGGGGGTGGGGGGATTCTGGCAGTTCCTCAAATTATAACACGTTAGTTGCTTACTGGACCCTAGCAATCTGTGTGAAATGAGTTAACTAGCCACTATCTGGTAACTAGTGGTTTCCCTCATCAGTATGTGGTTAATTTTCACAATGAGAGAATTAGGTGAAAATGAGGTGTTGCTTGTTAAACAATTGGATCAAGTATAGCTGGAGCTGGGCCTGGTTTAAGCTGGATGCCACTATAGAGGTGATAGGAACACCACACATCTTTCCCTCTTTCTCACTTTTTCAATACAGGTGTAAAGGCCAGGTGTACTCGCTGTCTGAGAGAGATCAGTTATGCCTACAAAGGGTCTCATGCTCTGCTGGCACATTGTAGAACAGATGTCCCCAGGCAGAAAGTGTATAATGTGCAGTGTAGCCCAAAGATATTGTATTGTTGTTTTGATCTTGACAGTATTATACTTTTTAAAAACATTTTTACTCAGTTAACGTTATATTTGCACACATGTAGCCTTGTGAACTTGATCGATGTCTACTATAGTGGCCACTATAGTAGAGCAAAAATAGAATGCCTGTTTCATTCTAGTTCTACTTAAAAAATAAAACCAAGTGCAATATTTAGATTGTGTGTGGTCATAAGCCTTCTATTATCAAGGCTGTCATGGTAACAGGCGTTCTATTATAAAGGCTGTCATGGCTAACTGCAATATTGGTGTCGTTTTCTTCCAATGAAGACATTTACATTTAAGTCATTTAGCAGACGCTCTTATCCAGAGCGACTTACAAATTGGAAAGTTCATACATATTCATCCTGGTCCCCCCGTGGGAATTGAACCCTGGTCCCCCCGTGGGAATTGAACCCACAACCCTGGCGTTGCAAGCGCCATGCTCTACCAACTGAGCCACACGGGACCACACGGGAAGAGTCCAGATCTGAATCACATCCAAAACCAGCGAGTGCAGAGAACAGAAGTTGGAGGGCCGTCCCTTTAAACATTGAAGTAGAGGAGTTTGTTGCTGAAAAAATGGGCAAAACTTCCAGTAGAAAGGTGCTGCAAGCTCATGGCTACAAGGAGTGTTTGTCTGCAGTCGTCTTGGCCAAAGGCTGTGCGACCAAGTACTATCTCCAGGACAGTGATGTAGTCCAGTCACTAAGCCTCAAGGTCTAGTTCCTCGTGTCCAAGTCTGAATCCTTTATACTCAAGTCAGAAGTCCCTTGGTAGTTCTGAAAGTAGTTGTCTTTTTAAAGCAACATTTCATTACATTAACCAGGTTTCGATATGACCTTTTTATGAAAGTAAAGTACGTTGGATAAAAGAAATGTCACGACAGGCCGGATGGAAAGGGCAAATTTTGTCGGTAAACTTTCCAAATGTTGACAACTAAATACTCTAAGACAAGGTGGGATCTTTTTGTGTCTAACATTTACGTCAAAATATTGATATAACCATATCGAAGTAAACTTGGGAGTCACGCGATATGTTGTGTGGTCCTCCCGTTATGACTTGGGGGGGAAAGCATGCAGTTTTAGGCTAGAGTTTAAATAAGTTATGATGGAACTTCACAGGGTGGTGAATGTGCACGGTGATGGACTTGATGCTTCTTTCCAATAAATATCGAGGGTCTTATTCTGATGACATGATGATCGATGCTTGGCTGCTGTTAAACAAATACTCTTTTGTCCATGATAATCTCATCAGGTAGGCTATACCCACACTGTATCTGCCAGCTGTTGGCTAGAGAGCACGTGCCAAGACCAGAGTGGGCACAATCGCTATATAACTCAACAGTTTTTGACAAGCATAACTAGAGTAGAGAATTAGATAATGCACATAAAAATGATTCCATGTCATCACGCACAGCCTTTTTTCTGCAACAGGTGAATTTTATGGAAACTCGTCTGGGGAAA
The DNA here is from genome assembly GCF_016432855.1 of Salvelinus namaycush. NCBI lineage: Eukaryota > Metazoa > Chordata > Actinopteri > Salmoniformes > Salmonidae > Salvelinus > Salvelinus namaycush. The sequence continues at coordinate 2,305,892 of NC_052318.1, read as the reverse complement.
CTGAGTTTGTGAATTTTAGAGTAATTTTCTGTCGCTACTGGTCGACTCCTAGTCTGAGTCAAGGGTGCCAATTTTGTCCATGCGAAATCTTAAGTTTACAATTGTGTATTTAGAAAATAAAGTTTACGAAAATAAAATTGCTTCTGCAATGTTGAAAATCCAATAACATGGTGTCGAGCACAAACGTAAAAAAATAAAAAATAAATTCATGTTAATTTCCCCATTTCTTGTAAAATAAGGAAAGTGCCAGTATATTTGACCAGCACTATAGTAGTGAAGTATGATTCACTCTCCTGTTGACCTTCTGATGTACTTAGTTGTAATTCTAAACTAACTTTTTGTTCGCTAGTTAAATGTTCTAAAAATATGACATTCTAGAATCGTCTAGAATGTCATATAGAATTAACATGCAAATTCTAACAACTCCTGCCCCTCTCGCTCGTTTAGACGCAGAGAACGGCACGCCAAGACCATTGACATTGCACAAGAAGAGGTGCTCACCTGCCTGGGCATCCACCTGTACGAGCGACTGCACAGAATCTGGCAGAAACTGAGGGCAGAGGAGCAGACCTGGCAGATGCTCTTCTGCCTCGGCATCGACGCTTTACGCAAAAGCTTTGAGGTTTGTTTGCACAATGCCTGCCAGCGTTAGGCTACCAATAACAAGCTTATGTGACACAGACCTGTTTTGTTGCATGAAGTGATGTATGGCGAGTGCTTTCCCAGCCGACACAAGTCTATGTTTACAGTGTGGTGGCATGTCAGTATGTATTGACTCGTTTGACATACATTTTATGTCATGTTTATTTAGCCAGGATTTCTCTCTTTATAATAACGACTTGGTAACACCCATTTCCCCAGACGGCGGTGGAGAAGGTGCAGGGCATCAGTCGTCTGGAGCAGCTGTGTGAGGAGCTGTCGGAGGAGGAGAGGGCCAAGGAGCTGAAGCAGGAGAAGAAGAGACAGAAGAAGAAGAACAGACGCAAAAACAAGTGTGGCTTCGACATGTCTGAGCAGGAGGCCGAGGGCAAGGACAAGAGCCTGGATGAGGTAACGCTTCGTCGTTTTCCCCTCCCACAGACAGACACACACGAGCACTGAGGCAGCATGACAACAGGGAAATACCAGGGAGTCTGTTATAGGAAACTGTCCTCACATGCTATCAGCATACTTGTTCCACATTATCTGGTTAACCTCATCCAAGCTAACCATGTTATTGACGGATTAGTAATGCATTCTGTTTGTGACGTTGTTGTTCACACATTGTGTTTCATCACATTTTAGACGTTCAAAATGCCGTCCGTAGGTTTAAATGGCAAATATAGCGATCTAGTGTTTAAATTCCTTAACTCTCCCTGCCCATAACACTGTCCTCCATTTTCTATGGTCTGGCCATTTAGGGATGTTACTCTAATACTGTCCTGTCGTTCTCTGTTATCCCCCCATGCAGGGTTCATTAGAGTCTGTGGAGAGCGGTGGCTGCAAGGCCTGTGGAAGCCGAGAGGAGGAGGGGCATGTCAGCTGTGTGGAGGTTGTCGTCACCAGCAACGAGAGCACTACTTCCTGCAGCTGCCCAGACAGCACCGTGCCCATCCCGGGCTCTCCTAAAGTCAAGAAAGGTAATGCTGTCACCACCATCCAACCATCACTCAAGACCAGACACCTGACCCTGGGTAAGATCAATCTTACCAATGACAGCCACCCTTTCTGAAATGTATTTATGTGATATAAGGGTACCATGTACAATTTGAAATGTGAATCTCAGGAGGAAATGTGATGTATTTATATGCTAGCTAGACAGCTAATTGTCATCTTCAGTGCCTGTTGATGAATCGACAGGCTGAACTCTGTTCCAGTTCCGTGTATATATTTCATGATTTTCCCTTTATTCAGACAGGAGGCAGAGTAGCAGTGGGCTTGGGATGTGTACCCACACTGACTGTGACGGTGTATATAGTCAACACGCCGTTGTCTGGCTTATCGTTTTAACATCTAAAATCATTGAAATTGTTGCCTTTTTTTAAATTTAAATTAAATTCAGTGTAAATGCACAATTTGTAAGCTATTCAAAATAATAGCCTAGTCTTTCACGATCAACCATTTGAATTACATTTACATTTAAGTCATTTAGCAGACACTCTTATCCAGAGCGACTTACAAATTGGAAAGTTCATACATATTCATCCGGGTCCCCCCGTGGGAATTGAACCCACAACCCTGGCGTTGCAAGCGCCATGCTCTACCAACTGAGCCACACGGGACTACTGAATGACTCTATAAGCTTAATGGAGTTATCTTAGTAAGTTGTTTTGCGATTTTAGCATTAAATAAAAACATGGTAACAATGAGAGAGACCAAACAATTGCAAGCGACTAATGGAATAGGAACTTGAAACGTTACTGCCTTTGACTAAAATCACTCCTGGCAAATCAAAACAGACAATAATAGGCTATAGACCTACACGTAGGCTACTGTCAAAAGTTTCAGTAGGCTAAACATTACTTATATATTAATTATTTACAATGCGTTTATTGATGTGCTTGACTTGCACAATGAACAGTAGGGCAAATAAGCTCCTATAGCTGCACTTCAATAAGCGGGAACAAAAAAATACATAAATTATGAGTTAGAAGTTAACTCACTAACCACTTTATTTTGAATAGCTTACAAATTGTGCATTTACACTGAACAAAAATATATAAATGCAACGATTTCAAAGATTTTTTTTAGTTAGTTTCATATAAGGAAATCAGTCAATTGAAATAAATTCATTAGCCCCTATTTTATGGATGTCACATGACTGGGAATACAGATATGCATCTTATTCATCACAGATACCTTAAACAAAACAAAAAAGATCCTGTTGAAACATGAGGTGATGGCGGCGGATGAATGGTACGACAATGGGGCCTCAGGGATCTCGTCACGGTATCTCTGTGCATTCAAATTGCCATAGATAAAATGTAATTGTGTTCATTGTCTGTAGCTTATGCCTGCCCCATACCATAACCCCACTGTCACCATGGGGCACTCTGTTCACAACATTGACATAAGCAAACCGCTCGCACGTAAGACAAATAGGACTATTTTCCAAACTATGCCTTTTGCCGATTCAAATTTATTTATATAGCCCTTCGTACATCAGCTGATATCTCAAAGTGCTGTACAGAAACCCAGCCTAAAACCCCAAACAGCAAGCAATGCAGGTGTAGAAGCACGGTGGCTAGGAAAAACTCCCTAGAAAGGCCGAAACCTAGAGGAACCAGGCTATGAGGGGTGGCCAGTCCTCTTCTGGCTGTGCCGGGTGGAGATTATAACAGAACATGGCCAAGATGTTCATAAATGACCAGCATGGTCAAATAATAATAATCATTATGCATTATGCACCAAATCACAGTTCTGTTATAACCAATGTGTAGTTTTATATTGTGTTTTTCCTGCCATTTGACACCTACGAGTGCAACTATATCTGGACAGGATGATGTGTCATTAAGACATTGCCCAACCCTAGTGTGTGTGCACCATGAACAAAAGTATGTGGACTCCTGCTGTTTGAACATCTCATTCCAAAATCTTTGGCATTAATCCCCCCCCCCCCCCCCCCCCCCCCTTTGCTGCTAGAACAGCCTCCACTCTTCTGGGAAGGCTTTCCACTAGATGTTGGAACATTGCTGGAGGGACTTGCTTCCATTCAGCCATGAGCAATAGTGAGATCGGGCACTGTTTGGCGATTTAGCCCTGGCTCGCAGTCGGCGTTCCAATTCATCCCAAAGGTGTTCGATGGGGTTGAGGTCAGGGCTCTGTCAAGGCCAGTCAAGTTCTTCCAAACCGATCTTGACAAACCATTTCTGTATGGACCTTGCTTTGTGCACCGGGGCATTGTCATGTTGAAACAGGAAAGGGCCTTCCCAAACTGTTGCCACAAAGTTGGAAGCACAGAATCGTCTATAATGTCATTGTATGCTGTAGCGTTAAGATTTCCCTCCACTGGAACTAAGGGGCCTAGCCCGAACCATGAAAAACAGCCCAAAACATTATTCGTCCTCCACCAAACTTTACAGTTGCCACTGCATTCGGACAGGTAATGTTCTACTGGCATCCGCCAAACCCAGATTTGTCCGATGGACTGCCAGATGGTGAAGCGTAATTTATCACTCTGTTGCTTCCAGAGGCAGTTTGGAACTCGGTAGTGAGTGTTGCAACCAAGGACAGACAATTTTAAGCGCTTCAGTGCTAGGCGGTACAATTCTGTGAGATTGTGTGGCGTACCACTTCGCGGCTGAGCTGTTGTTGCTCCTAGACGTTACCACTTCATAATAACAGCACTTACAGTTGAGGCAGCTGTAGCCGGGCAGAAATTTGACGAACTGACATGTTGGAAAGGTGGCATCCTATGACGGTGCCACATTGAACGTCACTGAGCTCTTCACTAAGGCCATTCTGACAACGTTTGTCTATGGAGATTGCATGGCTGTGTGCTCGATTTTTATACACCTGTCAGCAACGGATGTGGCTGAGATAGCTGAATCCACTGAAGTGGTGTCTGCATACTTTTGTATATATGTAGGGGGCATTACCAGCTAGACCAGCCTCATTGAGTTTATATATTTAATTGTTTGGTCATTTCTTTAGGTCTTTCGCCTCACAGTAATGGGAGTGACTGTGGTTACTCGTCTAGCATGGAAGGCAGCGAGCCTGGCTCACAGGAAGGATGTGACGTCGCCTGCACTGAGGGTATCTGCAACCACCACGAAGCAGGTTGGTCCATCTTCAGTTAATGGTCCAAATAGTAGTGGCTAGTTGTGTCAAAGCTGAAACAAAATTGGGATTCGTAACATTAAGGGGGAAAAACTATCCCGAAAAACTTTTTTTTTACCCCCACAAGTTTTAATCACAGTTATTACAAAACATATTATTTTCCGTGTTATGGCCTAACTAGACGATAGGCTGTTAAGGCCTGGGGAAAGTTGTCATTTTAAATAAAACCAGAGTAAGAGGTGAACTTTAGGCTTTGCGAGGCCTGTAAGACGAGACGCAGATTACGAAGTCGTATGCGCTGGCTCACCTGCTCTTTCTCTTTGCTAACGATGCGCGTGTGTGTTCAGTCTTCGTTCTGTTGCCTGTAGAATATCCTAGCCTATTCATTGATGATAGCCTCTGCTTTACTGAAGGTTTCAGATATTGCATGCCAAAAAATTGCGAGATACAGCTTTCCCTCGCTATTCACATGGAATTTTATGAATTTCTGATGGTTTTAACAGAACCCCCCCCAAAATGCTGTTAACCTTATGATCCCCCCCCCCTATTTGTTCCATCCCTAGTAGTGTTGCTGTTTGTCATTTTGTTGAAGGCTCAGAATGTGGCATACGTGCATAGAATGCTTGTCATTTCCTTGTCTTGTCATCTGAAGGAGACTACTTGTGCGGTCATCAATGTGCTGAAGACAAGGAGGAGGAGGGTATGGACAGCTGTGTGGAGTGCTGGGCCAGCTCTGAAGAGAACACCAAGGGCAAGAAGAAGAATAAGAGAAGAAAGAACAATGGCCTGTTATCTTACTATCAGGTTAGATGAGAATGTCCTAGCGATGGGATTTAGCAGGAATTCCTGCTTAAATTTATTTGTGTTTTCCCATTCATATAGCCTATAATTGAAATGGACCTTTCCCTTAGCCAGATTTCCCTGATGGATATGTTAGCCTAGTCAGAGATGTGATCTGGTCATGTCATTCATTGCTTCTCAGATAAAACTTTTAAAAATATATACTTTTTCCTTTTTCAACCAGGGTCCAAATGCAGAGGTTTGTGTTATGGAAGAGAACAGGAAAGGGCAAAACACTGCTGCAACGTCACCCGTGTGCAGAACGAAAGAGACGTGTGCCCAGTTGTGCCTCGACACTTTTTCTAGTATCGCACTGCAGTTACCATGTGCAGAACATCGGAAGAACATCAGCCATTATCTGGAGGATAGCAGTGCCAAGAGTCTCATGGAACTACTGGTGAGTGACATTTTTCAAAAAAGTTGGGGTGGTCACTTCAGTGTTGACATCCATTATTTGTACTAGTTTTGAGTTCCATATGAGTGGTAGGATGTAAAACATTCAACATGTGCGTGTGTCTTTTGAAAGGTCCATTTGATCAGTGCTTTTTTTTTTTTTATGTACTGAAAAACAGGATGACTCTGAAGTGACTTCAGATGAAGAGAACTGCCTCACGCAGGATGAGATCCAGTCATTTGTGGACAACAACAAGTCCTTCTACAACAACCGTGACCAGTACCGACAGCACCTGAAAGATAAATTCACCAAGTACTGCCACGGAGATGCAGATTGGTTTGCTGCTGCCACCACCAGTGTCAATTAATGAATTAGCTGCTGTTGCACTACTCCACTGTCATGATATCTTGTTACTGGGACAACACACATGGTGATTACCACCCCTCTGCTCGCACCGCCTTTTAAAGGAGAAAGAATTCAGTAGTACATTTTAGTGTCTTTGTTCAATGAGCCCCCCACCCCCTCTTTGTTCAATGATCCCCCCCCCACCCCCTCTTTGTTCAATGATCCCCCCACCCCCTCCTTGGTTGAAGTACATGTGGTTCTTATTTTCCCACCTCTGTTCATCCTGTCACATTCTACCTGTTCACCTTGTCACACCGTCCTTGTTGTCGTCCGTCCCACCCTGACCAAACCCCGCTTCTTTTCTGGTCTCATTTTGTAGGGCTGTTGGTTTAGAGCACAGTGGATCTGATAATTAAGCTTGCAAGCTGTGACATTAGGGTTTAGATGGTAGTTGTCTTGTTGTTTTTTTGTATTTTCCATTTTTTTTTCTCGTTTCTTCCTCTGTGACGCTTCATTTTAGTGGGAAAAGTTGTACCAATAAATGTGTACAGGAATTATATAATCTGAATAGATTTTACAGTGAAACATCCATTTATAACAGGGTTTGGATGTGATGTTAAGAAGGGTGCAATGTGTAAAATTGACAAAATAAAGAATATTTATTAATATGCATTAGAAAGTTGTTTGTGCTGTAACTTTTTTTTTCTTCTGACATGGCAACAAGCTCGTGCTATGTTCATAAAGAACCAGGTGATGGCGTGATGACGAGTTTACCCTCACAGATTGGGAGCTGACCAAGGCTTATGTCAGAACAGTACTATACTTTACCGTCATCAGACTAATCATTTAATGGCTTTTTATAGTCTGCATTACATTTTCACACATGAAAAGTTTTGCAAGAACTTAAGTTCAAACTGGCTGCTCTTGGTGCCGGAAATGTAACACGCATGTGAAAGTGACATGATGACAGGGCTTACTATTTTGCTATACTGTAGCTAAGTACTCCCCTGACTTGTTAAATAGTGAGGATGACGTTTGTCTCCTTAAAGATAGACAATGCTTAAACATTGTCTATCTTTCGCCTTGTTCCAGCCATATTTGTGATCTCGAACCACCATTTTATTTGCAGCAGTATTGGATTTGAGTGTTCACTTTTTTTTGTTGCCATTTTTGTCTTATGAATCTACTTTGATACATATTTATAATTATACTAGCTTCTAAAGAATAAACGATCCGGGGCCCGCTTCCCAAAAGGATCCCAAAGCTAAATGCATCGTTAGAATCATAGGAACCAGTGGTTCTAATGCCGTAAGATTATTTTAGGGAACCGGGTCCAGGACTGGCTGAGCAAGTTTTTTTTTTCTCCCCCAGTTATCAGATGTAACAAAATGAATTCTGCGTTGGAAATGTCCAAACGAAATCGTTATGAAATCATAGTCGATAGGAGACTACATCAGCAGTGTTATCAGACTAGCAGAGTACATGATTATCAGTATGTGCACAGTAAAATCCCGTATGTCTGTTTTTCGGTATGAAGATTACTCATGAACACAGTGGAGGTGTCAGACTCGTCTTTTCATAAACAAATACGCGTTCTGATCCAGGAAGCAACCACTGAATGATTGGCTTTTTTTTTTAACCAACCGAAGAGCAATACAAACCTGTTAATTCCGCCTCTATTAGAAAATGACCAATAGTGATCCAGGAAGAACTTCCGCTGCAGGAGCAGGGCATGTTCATTGTACAGGCTGTTCTGAAAGAATACCGCGGCTATTAAGGTGAAGTCTGAAATACGTGATTACTTCAAAGTTGTTTAATCAGTGAAAGACGACTTTTGTGTTCCGATTTAGTTTGATATGTGTTAACCGGTTGGAGCCGCATGTACGAATGATCGAAAAGTAACGGTTGCACGTTGTACAAAATCGACATCACCGTTGTCGGCTCAGGAATTTGTTCGCTAGCACAGCTAGCTTTGATAGCAAGCCACCTTGTGGTCCTGTCTTGGCATTCTAGCCTGTATTGTGGTATGGATTTTTATCCATAGACAGTTTCTAGTTTGATCAGGAATCTCGTTAAAGTGTAATTTTAATTGTAGTTCGCATTTGTTTAATTTGAGAAAAACAGCTTTCTAGTTAACGCTTGTCTGTGAAGGGGGGCATTTTGGGAGGAGAAAATAACGTTCTCAGTGGTTTTTACAAAAAACATCCCCAAACCAACAATCATGAACGGGTTCAGCACTGAAGAAGACAGCCACGACGGCCCCCCAGCGCCGCCGTTTTACGGCCAGACTTGTTGTTTGATTGAGGACGGTGAGCGCTGCGGACGATCAGCTGGAAACGCCTCCTTCAGCAAACGGATCCAAAAAAGCATATCGCAGAAAAAACTAAAGCTGGACATCGACAAAAGCGTAAGTGTTTTTTATTGCTAACTAACGTTAGTTGTCTCAATCATTTGAGACGGTAGTTAGCCCCGATTAGACATCCCCTCTACCAACTGGCTAAGCAAGCCAAGCACTTGCTAATCGAGCAAGCTTGTCAAATTCAACCTTACTCTTTTATTATAAGGTTTGTTCTGCGCCATAATTATGTATCACGGAAAATGGTGGACTTCTCTCTGACTGCTTAAGGTTTCATTTGGAGTAGCAGCTAGTGGGACAGCAAACAAGAAGGGTTGCTCCCCCACCTCCAATCCGAGCCTTGGCTCGCAGTTTCACCCTGCGTAGACAGTCTTTTCCACGCCTCCACTCCCTAAAATGGCTGTTACTAAGGAAGCTATAGGTTGTCCTGGGGGGGAAACACAAAAGTTAGAGGCAGTTCTATTTGGCTACAAGCAAGTGTGATGAAGAAGAAGAAAAACTCCCTAGTGTATATAGTTAGTTGTCTGTAAAATCCAACAATGTATCCGCCACAGACAGATCGAACTCTTTCAGCACTCAATGCTATAAGGTGTTTCGCAAACCCCCCGCCCCAATTGAAGTTGAAGTGTAAAATTGCGGCTTTGCTATCTGGAAACCTACACGTTGCTGTGTTCCAATACGGGGGTGCGGCTTCTTGCTCCCTAACTACAAATACCCAAGTGGTGATCCATGGCCATTTCTCTTAGAGGATTTTATGCACAGCGGTTGAGTATAGGAAAACCTGCTCATTTAAAAACATATATATTTAACTAGGCAAGTCAGTTAAGAACAATTGTTATTTACAATGACGGCCTTGTTCAGGGGCAGAATTATAGATTTTTACCTTGTCAGCTTGGGGATTCGATCCTGCAACCTTTCTGTTACTGGCCCAACACTCTAACCACTAGGCTACCTAAGGCCAGAGTTTTGGGTTCCTCTTCCTGTGGCTGTCCCAACACAATATTACCAGAGCTACCACACCACACTTGGTTAGGCTAACTCAAATAGAAATAATTATTCCCTTTGCTTTCCCAAATTATATTTGTCAAGAACACGAGCTAAATACAAAATTATGTTGAAACGTACGTTATGAGGAGTTAAACTGGCCTAGTTTTGGTGGAATAGCACATTGAGGTGGCAGGTAGCCTAGTGGTTAGAGCTTTGGGCTAGATCAAATCCCTGAAGCTGACAATGTAAAAAATCTGTCGTTCAGCCCCTGAACAAAGCAGTTAACCCACTGTTCCCCGGTAGGCCGTCATTGTAAATAAGAATGTGTTCTTAACTGCCTACAACAGCCTGGTTAAATAAATAAATTGAGTAGTGGTCACATCTGTCACACCCAAAAGGAGAATTATCTTGTTTTTCAACTTGTGCATCATCATAATTATACAGTACCAGTCAAAGTTTGGACACATACATGTACTCATTTAAAGGTTTTTCTTTCTTTTTACTATTTTCTACATTTTCTACATCAACTGTGAAATAACACATGGAATCATGTAGTAACCAAAAAAAGTGTTAAACAAATCAAAATATATTTGAGATTCTTCAAAGTAGCCACCCTTTGCCTTGATGACAGCTTTGCATTCTCTCAACCAGCTTCATGAGGTAGTCACCTGGAATGCTTTTCCTACAGTCTTGAAGGAGTTCCCACATATGCTGAGCACTTGTTGGCTGCTTTTCCTTCACTCTGCTGTTCAACACATCCCAAACCATCTCAATTGGGTTGAGGTCGGGTGATTTGTAGAAGCCAGGTCATCTGATGCAGCAGTCCATCACTCTCCTTTTTGGTTAAATAGCCCTTACACAGCCTGGAGGTGTGTTTTGGGTCATTGTCCTGTTGAAAAACAAATTAGTCTTACTAAGTGCAAACCAGATGGGATGGCGTATTGCTGCAGAATGCTGTGGTAGCCATGCTGGTTGTGTGCCTTGAATTCTAAATGAATCACAGACAGTGTCACCAGCAAAGCCGTGCTTCACGGTGGGAGCCACACATGCAGAGATCATCCGTTCACCTATTCTGCGTCTCACAAGGACACCGCGGTTGGAACCAAAATTCTCAAATTTGGACACATCAGACTAAAGGACACATTTCCACCGGTCTAATGTCCATTGCCCGTGTTTCTTGGCCCAAGCAAATCTTTTCTTTTTATTGGTGTCCTTTAGTAGTGGTTTCTTTGCAGCAATTTGACCATGAAGGCCTGATTCACGCAGTCTCCTCTGAACAGTTGATGTTGAGATGTGTCTGTTACTTGAGCTCTGTGAGGTGCAGTTAATTGTTGATTTTTTTTGAGGTTCTTGAAATTAAAGTAATGGACTGTTGTGTCTCTTTGATTATTTAAGCTGTTCTTGCATTAATATGGACTTGGTCTTTTACCAAATAGGGCTATCTTCTGTATACCACCCCTACCTTGTGACAACACAAGTGATTGGCTCAAACGCATTAATTAAGAAGGAAAGAAATTCCACAAATTAACTTTTTACAAGGCACACCTGTTAATTGAAGCTGGTTGAGAGAATGCCAAGAGTGTGCAAAGCTGTCATCAAGGCAAAGGGTGGCTACTTTGAAGAATCTCAAATATAAAATATATTTTGATTTGTTTAATACTTTTTTTAGTTACTACATGATTCCATGTATGTTATTTCATAGTTTTGATGTCTTCACTATTATTCTACAATGTGGAAAATAGTAAAAAAAATACCCTGGAATGTGTGTCCAAACTTTTGACTGGTACTGTATATCTGTCTTATTTTAGGTTCGACATCTCTACATATGCGACTTCCACAAAAACTTCATCCAGAGTGTCCGTAACAAGAGGAAGAGGAAGACCAGTGACGACGGAGGGGAGTCTCCGGACCATGACGTGGAAGTTCCAGAGGTAACAGCCGAGAAAACAAAACCCATCGTCTTCACTTTAATCATCTGACTCTAAAACACCACATTGCTTCTCAATAGGAATCATCCTTGTGGAAGAAAATACCAGCAAGTTGAATAGATATGAAAGACAACATAAGATGGCTATTGATGAAAATTCCTAACAGCATGAAATCTCTTAAGTATTTTATGTGTGAAATGTAATTGATAGAGAACAGTAAAAATGTGCTTAAAGATATTAAATCCTTTATGGGTAACTCACCAGTCTTTCCTCACGGTCTGTTTATGTGATGTTAGGTGGACCTGTTCCAGCTTCAGGTGAACACGCTGAGACGCTACAAGAGACACTACAAGCTGCAGACCAGACCTGGCTTGAACAAGGCCCAATTGGCTGAGGTAAGTACTACATTTCAAATGTAGTTAAGTTCACTGTCTGATTCAGAAAGACTTACGTCACTGCATTCAGGTAAGGTAGCTAAGACAACCACGTATCGCAGTCAAATAAAACTTTTCTCAAAATAATGACTGTTAGAGAAATTAGTGCTCGTAAGAAATACAAGGGCCTGTGTTACATCAATGAAGACTAGTAAGCCTACAGCAGTAAGGTGTAAAGTAAGATGTCATAGACAGCTAACAGTGTCCACACCAGTGGGGCATCTAACAACATTTTCCAGCTAAAGACAAGCATCAGGCACTTTTTAAAATCATTTTTTTACTTTGATGAATGTATTCATGTATTGTCCTATTATGGTGTATTGATATTTTGCAATCCTAGATGTACTTTGTAATACTGGACAACTACCTACCAAGTCTCCCAGCGGCTAAAACAAACTGCGACTTGCCAAACCAGTTCAGCTTAACAGCTGCTCTGTGCTGGGTTAAGAGTTGCTGGCTGGTAGACTGGAACACCTAATTGGATAAGCGCCAGTTAAACCCACGGGTGGTGAAACTACTCGTGTCACTCCCATTCCATGTCCAAATAAGCTTATTCCAACTTAATTTGGGCTTGGATTGCTTAGTGTTAATATATCCATAGGACAAACAGTGCAATGTTTATTGCCACAATGACAGTAGATGGACTTTAAAAATGTCTCAGATTTCAACATTTGCATTCATTTTTTTATACAAAAATGCAGCTCTTTAATATATATATATATATATATAGCTAGTGTCCCACCCAAAGAAGTCGGTAAGCTGTCTCGGAAGGACTTAACTCTGTTAAAGCTAACTTCTGTCTTGGGGTTTTCGTTTAGGATAATTATTCTTAGGGATTTTCCTGGAAAGGGGTACCCTCACCCTCAGTAGGTGTGCCCAGCCCATCCAATGGAACCGTGACCCATAATAATATTATTATTTACCATGATGTATGTGGTGTGGGAGACCAATTACACAGTAATTGGACATAGACGTATTGTTAGGAGAATTTGTGAAATCGACATGTAATCTTGCAGCTGGCTCGACTCCTGTCCTTACAAATACTCCTCTGTGATGTTTCCAGCCCGACCCGGTGATGGGGGGGGGGGGGGGTCGTTGCGGGAGCTGGCTGAAATAAATGAAACTGCCCTGTAAGTTAAATGTTTCCCCAGGCTGTAGAGAGGCCCAGACCTCTCCATTAATGAGCCAGTCACATCATTAATAAAGCGCACGCCAACGGGTCCAACCAATTACAGCTCTCCATGTGCCGCCCACATTGAGTGGAACTGTCAGCCTAAATGGAGCTGGGTGAAACTACACAGAGGATGTTTATTTCCCCTCACGCTTGTTATTTTAAATTCGAATGATCTCTGTGTTTGGGTTTAGAAGGGGATTGAATGTCTCCTAGAAACACATCTTGTGAATTTATACGTGGAGTTTTAATCCTTGACAGTATGGGGACTCAATGTTTTTTGTCACTTTGTGGTTAACCAGACTGGTGATCCCACTTGGTCTTTGTTGGCCTTGCCTCCTGCTTTTACATATAACATTCTATATTCAATATCACTAATCTTTGCCATTATTTATTTATTTATTAAAGTGGGCAGAAATCAACTGGATATTCAATCAACAGACTGATTACACTGACCTCTTTCTCTCTGGTGCACTCTCTTAAATCTAGAACGTTGTTCTCCTCTGTGATAACTTAATGATTTAAATATAGAACGTTGTTCTCCTCTGTGATAACTTAGTGATTTAAATATAGAACGTTGTTCTCCTCTGTGATAACTTAATGATTTAAATATAGAACGTTGTTCTCCTCTGTGATAACTTAATGATTTAAATATAGAACGTTGTTCTCCTCTGTGATAACTTAGTGATTTAAATATAGAACGTTGTTCTCCTCTGTGATAACTTAGTGATTTAAATATAGAACGTTGTTCTCCTCTGTGATAACTTAATGATTTAAATATAGAACGTTGTTCTCCTCTGTGATAACTTAGTGATTTAAATATAGAACGTTGTTCTCCTCTGTGATAACTTAGTGATTTAAATATAGAACCTTCTCCTCTGATAACTTAGTGATTTAAATCTAGAACGTTGTTCTCCCTGTGATAACTTAATGATTTAAATATAGAACCTTCTCCTCTGTGATAACTTTAGTGATTTAAATCTAGAACGTTGTTCTCCTCTGTGATAACTAAATGATTTTGGCCTCAATGTTATTTGTTTACAGACTGTCAGTCGTCACTTCCGGAATATCCCGGTGAACGAGAAGGAGACTCTGACCTATTTTATTTATATGGTGAAGAGCACCAAAAGCCGACTGGACCAGAAGTCGGACGGTAGCAAACAGCTGGAGTAAAGGCCACCGATTTTAACTTCCCATACCAAGACTTGGACATGGACACGTGTGTTTGATAACAAGGTGTTTTTCCGACAGGCAGCCAAAACTGATCTTAAGACAGTTGTTGAGACTCCGCAGGGTAATGTAATGCTGTAATGTGAATATGCTGATATGTACAAAATGCACAGATTATGAAGAAATCAGCAAACGGTAGAATGCAATGTATGATAACTGCCTTAAAGGTGTTTGTGTTTTTTGTTTTGCGTCGACTGTTAACAACTTTGAAGAAGAAAAATGATGGGTTTGTGCCAAACCAGGGTGTGCAAACTTAAGATATCAATAAACTGGACAGGGTGCATTTTGTGAATGAAAAGATCATTTAAAAAAAGGTTTTAGGAAGCGTTGTACATTTTCCCTGTTGTCCAGCTAGTACTCATTCTGTTATCCGGTGGTGTGACATGCATGTGAAGACTGAGGAAGTTGAATGATGTAGCATTTTGGCAGACCCTTTCACATTTTTATTTTTCCTCTCACTCAGACTTTTCCCTCTCCCTCTATCTTCTACACTGAAACACACTCAGACTGAAGTGGCGTTTCAGTTAAAAAAAGGTTATTTTCAAATATTGTTGTCGATGTTTTTTTTTTATGTTTGTTTTCTTTACCCGCTACCCTTTTTGTGATAAATATAAGAACAGTACTTTTAGTTCATCCTTGATTGTAAGATTTCTATGTGAAGTTGTGTTTCTGGTAGGAGTAACTATTTCAACAATTGTTTTTAGATTTGCTTTCAGCAATTTGAGACTAATTTTAAGCAATTAATTAAAGCTGTGTTCATTAGAGTGGGAAATGCCCTATTATCACAATATGTTATTTCCAAAGCAAACGTTGTTGCGCTACTAACACAGGCACAATATAGAAAGTCTCAACTTGAGAGCAATGAACTGCATGTGAACCACCTAAATTACTTTCAACAGTGCACAATGAGCACTGGCTGTACCTTTTTGCTTTAGTGTTTACAATATGTTAGTTCTATTCTATTGGAATGTATTTCTGAGGAATCATGTCACCCTGGACTTGTCAAGTCCATTTCCTTTCCTGGTACAGTGTTGAAATGATGTGTGTCTAGTGGATCACAGTACCAATTATAGTCACTGGAGGAAGATGGGAGTTGGGTTTTGTTTCCTCTGTGTCACTAATTATGAGTTTCTTCACTTCAACACCACTGTATGTTCACTGGTTTGTTTGAGTCAGTGGTCTCTCCACAGATGGTATGCCTTTTTTTTAGTATTGAATTGTTTAAATTTTCCCTGTCCTTATTTAAGTCCCAAGAAATAAGTCATGTCTGCTGCGTTCCATGTTACACCATCAGTTAGCCGTGTCGGGTGTGTCATTGCTGAATTATCGATGGCTTTTCTTTTTCTTTTTTTTGTTGCTTGTAGCCTTGTTAGCACCATATAGAGTTCCCCTCTTGAACATATTGGCTGTGCTGCGTTAATACTGTATTGGCTGTGCTGCTTTAAACCTAACTGTTGTAATAGATAATACGTGTATTTAAATATGGCTGCGTATTGCTTTTAATAAACGTATTGTACATAGATAATGGCTTGTCTTTTTTATTTGCTGTGGGGTAGTCACTCTCTCTTTTTGTGATTTTTAGTAGCTGGATAGAATTAGTAACTGACAAACTGCTCTCCTTACATGCTTTTCCAACGACAGACCGTGGAGTTATTATGCAGCCCTATCACTAGTGTTGCAGATTTACAGTGCGCCTCTACGGCATGCATTTTCCTCCCTGTCTTCTCTCTGTAGTTACTCGATCTACCGCTAGGTGTCAGCAGCATTCTGTTGGGCTCCAGTGGTTGAACGGCAGAAACAACGCTAGACCTACTCCTACATGAAGGTAGCAGGGCTGAAACCTGACGTGTTACCTACATGTGACATTTCGTAGGCTATGCAATAAGAGAATGACACGTGTGTGTGTGTCCCAATAAAAATTCCTGTTGATGAGCAATGAACTTTGCCGGTTGAGACCATCCATGTGTACAGGTGCAACTATTTGCTGGAGGAACCAGTTTAATGCCTGTAGATCTATAGGTTAGACGGGCCATATATAGCCTGTATAACCTATGGCTAGTGCTATCCGGGGTTCCCTGGGACGTCCCTACCGTAAACCTTAACCCCTAGCCATAAAAGGGTTATGGCTAGGGGTTAAGGTTTACGGTAGGGACGTCCCAGAACCTATAACGTAAGAACGTCCCAAGGATCCCGGATAGCTATGTTGTCTTGTTTTTGTTACTTTTCTACTTTTTTGTGTGAGAAATATAAGAACAGTACTTTTAGTTCATCCTTGATTGTAAGATTTCTATGTAAAGTTGTGTCTGGTGGGAACTAAATATTTCAACAGTTTAGATTTTTGGTAATTTTCATGCTTTCAGCTTTTAAGACTCATTTTAAGCAATTAATTGAAGTTGTGTTCATTAGGGTGGAAAATGCGTAATTGTTACTATATATATATATATTATTTCAAAAGTAAACGTAGTTGCTGTACTAACACAGGCACAATGTAGAAAGTCTCAACTTGAGAGCAATGAACCATATTTCAACTACCTAAATTGAGTTGTTTTTGTCGCTTGCCTACACAATATCCCATAAATGAAAAGCTGAAATGTCTTGAGTCAATAAGTATTCAACCCCTTTGCTATGTCAAGCCTATATAAGCCCAGGAGTAAAGATTTGCTTAAGCTTAACAAGACACATAAGTTGCATGAACTCACTCTGTGCACAATAGCAGCGTTCAATGTGATTTGTCAATGACTACCTCGTCTCTGTACCCCACACATACAAGTTTCTGTAAGACCCCTCAGTCGAGCAGTGAATTCCAACCACAAAGACCAGCATGGATTTCCAATGCCTCGCAAAGAAGGGCACCTATTGGTAGATTGGTTAAAAAAAAAAAAAAGTAAAATCAGACACTGAATATCCCTGAGGATGGATCAACAACATTGTAGTTACTCCACAATATTAACCTAATTGACAGAGTGAAAAGGAATCCTGTACAGAATGAAAAAATATTCCAAAATGTTCATCCTGTTTGCAACAAGGCACTAAAGTAGTACTGCAAAAAATGTGGCAATGCAATTATGTTTTTGTCCTGAAGACAAAGTGTTATGTTTGGGGCAAATCCAATACAACACATTACTGAGTACCATTCCTCATATTTTCAAGCATAGTAGTGGCTGCATCATGTTATGTGTATACTTGTAATCGTTATAACTGGGGAGTTTTTCAGGATAAAAAAAATGACCTAATGGAGCTAAGCACAGGCAAAATCCTAAAGGAAAACCTGGTTCAGTCTGCTTTCTAACAGACACTGGGAGATGAATTCACCTTTCAGCAGGACAATAACCTAAAACACAAGGCCAAATCTACACTGGCGTTGCTTACCAAGGAGACAGTGAATTTTCCTGAGTGGCCGAGTTCAATCTATAACAAGACCTGAAAATGGTTGTCTAGCAATGATCAACAACCAATTTGACAGAGCTTGAAGAATTTTGGAAAGAATAAATGGGCAAATGTTGTATAATCCAGGTGTGGAAAGCTCTTAGATATTTACCCAGAAAGACTCACAGCTGTAGTCGCTGCCAAAGGTGCTTCTACAAAGTATTGACTCGGGGTGGTAATTAGATACTGTTGTATTTCATTTTCAATTAATTTGCTAACATTTCTAAAAACACATTTTCACTTTACCATTATGGGATATTGTGTGTAGATGGATGAGAATGTTTTATTTTGAATTCAGGCTGTAACACAACAAAATGTGGAATAGGTGAAGGCGTATGAATACTTTCTGAAAACACTGTATATGCATAGGCCTCTGCAAATATAGACTTCCAAACCAATATTATGCTGGCCTAATATTAAGCACTAGTTGCTGAGTGATCTATAAGAAAATCTTTGTTCAAGCCTATATGTTTTTTTGCATCATTGAAATAATAGCCTAATCTTATCTCTTAATTTGATTATTCTATACTAAAATAGGCCAGGGTTTCACAAACTCGGTCATGCTCGAATCAGCTGCTAGGGCAACAACCAAAACGTGGCCCCGGGATCTAATTTGGGAAACCCTGGTATAGGCTATGCTTTGAAATTGATTGATTGATGGGACGAGTTTATCTTGTGGGCTGATAAGTCAATCGAAAGACGGTTTTATTGGTTCCGGGCGAAACAGCGTGCATCTGTCCCATGAAAAAATGGAACGTAATCAACGTAAATTGAACGTAACCAAATATTACCTTTTCGTCTAAATTTTTAACTGAATATATTGATCTATAATGAATTTCTGAATATGGTAAATATCGTATAGAGCCAATCAAATGTTTTAGCTCATACCCAAGAAAATTGCCTATAACTGCCATCACGAATGGCGTATGACTTCCCTCGCCTATATCAATTATGACTAGAGATATATGCCACTGATTATTTATTGTACTTCGGACCCAGCACCCTGAAGCGTGTGTTTTCATATTTTAAACCACTGCACCTCAAACCCTTATGTTATTTAGTACATTACCATAAAACAAAAGATTGAAGAAACAAAATAAGAAAATGTATCGTCGAGGGCCGAGCTGTATGGAGACCTGGGATAGTGGGAGGGAATGGGCTTCTTATGGTCTTCCGCAATCTTTTATTTTTTATTTTTCCACACATGCTATGATTAAATTGTTCCATTTGTAACCTAAAATGTTTTACCAAACTGTACCATTACCCGGATGTGTCTCGTGATTGGTATCAATACAACAACAAAAAATGAACTCTTAGAAAGTGTATCCTCAAATAAAGGAAATGAATATGCCTAGGGATATGCATATCAATATTTGGAGACCTATACCTAATCGTTATTTTGAAGCACTGAATGATTTCATTGCCGTTTTACAACGATTGTGTGATTAATTATGTAATTCATTTATTAAGTCATCTATTAATATAATTTTACATCCAATTCCACACAAAGACAACAATTTCGTCAGATTCAAATATACAGTCTAATAGTTAACCACCTGTGTCATTTGGAATTACGTTCCGTTTTTTTTATTTTTTTAACAGATATTTATCCTGCACTTCTCTAAATGTAATTGTTTTCTATTTCAAAGGGACAGACAGATACGTTAATTTGAGGTAGATTCCCAACAAATATTTACAAGACATAAACACGACAATTCGACACTATTATAACAAGACAATGCATAGCATAAAAAACAGTGCTGAACATTGATTGCCGCGTAAAGAATAAAGAAACACCAACACACATCCCACCGTGGCAGTCTCTCCGTTCAGTATTGTGGCCTATCCACAACCAAACATATTTATTCTAAGCTATATAGCCTAACTTTCAGTTATATTCTATCAAAGAATACAAATGACAAAGAAAAGGTATCCAGGTATTTTTTGAATCATTTGCATAATATTGCATTTCACCAAAGTCTACCGTGTTTGAATTTGAACATTGCACGTAGAAGGCCTATAGATGTGTATATTAAGTGGTTGTATTCCTTGCAGCGAAGTGCTTGAATACGGAGGCTGCGTGGGTTTCTGCTGCTGCTCTGCTCAGTGAGGTCAGAACAGTCACTGGTTCAATTCCAAAGCCCAGACTTGCTGAGGCCAACCTGTCCGCCCTTTGAACTTTTTCTCGTTTCCTAATGACTCTTGCAGGTCCTCGTTCTGTGAAAGACAATACACAAGGGGATCAGAATATTGATATAGCATAGCATTATGCAGTTGTATTGCTAACTGACTTTTAACTCAATGTATATTGACATGGTCTGAATTAAATAAACACCTATTAGCCTACATGTACTATTTAACAACCAGGCTAACAGGATCACAGTGCTCTACTGTGAATCTTTAAAGGCCTTCTCAGGCTTGTTCAATTGAGCAAAAAACATGTAACTCTTGATATGCGATTCTAAAATAACTTTCATTGTTCTAAACTGTGAAATGTTTTCGCTTTAAATTGTCAACAAATGTGGTTAAGCAAATAATTTTAACATGAATTTAATAGACCTATACATGAATTACAATATTATGGCCTCAACTTTGTTTCAACAGTTAAAACCACAATCACGAAGGTGCATATTCCCTAATTACGTATTAAATACACTCAATAACGATGAAAATAATTTAGGTTGATGGCAGAATGTAAATACCAACAAATACTTTTTAGGCCTACAAAGTTAGAATAATATACAATGTATTACACATAGCCTACCGTTTCCCGTTTCCGTTTCAAATCTCTGTTATCATATTTCTTGATTTCGGCATTGAATCCCTGGGTCTCTCCAGTGTCTTTAGCCAACACGTCCATTAGGTAGGCAATGTAACTTGTTGCTAGTCGTAACGTTTTAATTTTGGACAGTTTCGTGTCTGCCGGTACGTTTGGTATACATTCTCTCAGTTCGGCGAACGCAGTGTTGATGCTCTCGGTCCTCCTCCGTTCCTTCTTCGGCCCCGAGGCTCTCCTCTTCCCAGTGCGCGCCGAGGGAGCGTCCAGCTGGCTGTCGTGAGACGGACCCTGAACCCCAAACTCCGTGGAGTACGGCGACTGGATCTGGAAATCAGGAGGGACTTCGCCGTGGTTCACCACCCAGCTTTGGAAGTACGGGTTATCTTGATGACACCTCTGGACGAATGGAAAGGTCTCGTGCATCAGATGATGATGCTGGTAGCTCCCAATAAGGTTCATTTTGGAAAATAGATAAAAAATAAAATCTCCTCAGGTCCCAGCAGGTCTTTTGGAGTCTTGAGGTTGGTAACACTCGTCACTGACCAAAGCTATAGTGATCAGGGGAAAGTGACATTAGCGAACGATGCTCCAAATCGACATAGGAATACCTTCACTATAACAAATACAAACACATAAGACAAGCAAGCAACACACGTTTACAAACGTTTCTCCTAAAAAACAAAAAAGTGTCAAGTTTGTTGAATAACCGTCGTTGTCATTCTGATAAGGCTAGAAAAATTACGTGTAAAGTGAAGTAGTATAATCCAGACAGGTTTTGACAATCTGGAGAGCACTTATTTTTCGTGGGATTGCTCTCATTTGCGCAAGAAATTTGACCCTACTGAAGGTGCGGGGCCTCGGGTTTATATGGTTTCGAAAACAACAGAACGACCAGTCAGCCAATGAGGTGAGATGGCCACAGGTTGGGGTGGAGAGTGTGGGAGAGCAGAGCAGTCAGCGAGGTTTACAATAACATGCGCCATGGTGCCACAACCAAAACCGGTATGAGAACGTATGCAAACCAATACATCATTTGCACGGCCTGTTCCCCTTTCAACCCGAAGAAGAGTATAGTTTTCATGTTTAGTTCGATTAGTTATAGTTGAAAAGGCTCCCGCGGATTCCATATTGAGCTCTCTGCAGCCTTTACGCACGCCCCCCCCCCCCCCCCCCCCATACTCAGAATTTATAATTTGTCGATATTGCTTCAGTTAGTAAAATATTGTGTTTTCGTTCAGCATAGATTCCATTGGTACTACATTGCATGGATTTGTGGGAAAAATAAGTTCATTGTATGCATGTTGTAGCTTATTTATTTGTGAGCACATAGGCTATGTAATATAGGCTATATATGTAATACAATTAGATGTGAAATACTTTGAGAAAGGGAAATGGTTAATTAAATATAACGTAGTCTATAGATAGGAATGAAAAAATGAACGTGGAGGTAATACGCCTACACCTAGAAGAAGACAAAATGCAATGGTGTATTTTAACATTGTTATTTTGCCAAATTGATAATATGGTCTACTCGGTTAGTGCGCAAACTGTGGTTTCTCATTTGTAAGATGTGTGACTGAGCAGTGGCAACCCCTATAAGAACATTTGGAAACATTTGTTTTTATCAATTAACCTTTAAAATGCGTCAATTGTTGTTTTCTCTGATTTCAACCCCCTGCATTGAAATCGTCCATGTTTTTGAACAACTGTGCTTTTAATAATCATACCAAAAACTGTACAATCAACCTTTGTTATAGTTTTATAAATGCCTAATCAAATAAAACCATATAAACTGAATTTATAAAGATAATTTAAAATCATGACCTCACTTGATGAGTTTACCTGAATAGGGGGAGAAAAAAAGGTGTAGCCTCATATTTGTGTGTCCTCTGAATAATGAAATGTTAACATCGTTTCGTAAATCTAGCAAGTTACATTCAACAGCGTGGATCATTTGGGATATTTGTCCTATTTGGGAATAAAATATAAATATTTCGAAGCTGCCTATTTCGTCAAATAAGTCTACTTGTTTACACAATAACATACATTCATTAGAGGCTGCTATTAAAATGTCTAAGCAGTTAATGTGATCAACATGGGAAAAGATAAATTATTTATTAGCCAATATTCCATTAATTGTAGAGGCTTCTGATATTAGATTTTTAATTCATTGTTCAAGTAATTAAATGTATATCAAGTAAAAATATGCAGTAACGGCATATAGTCTAAGTATTGATATGCTACAAAAACATTAATGTTAATATACATATTTTAAAATGTATTACAATTATTCATTTTATCATAGGTTAAATGTTTACAATTCAAACGCAATGACGCACAATTTGAATGAATGTTTATGGTCTTGGGGTTGAAATGAATGATGGTTCTGTGTGTTTGTGTGAATATTTTTTTTTAAATGTTTTGTGTAACACGTGTGTACAAATACACAGGCCTAAATAACAGATCTGTAACATCACGTGCTTCAATGATGCTATGGCATGAGAGCCATTCGAGAGGGAGACGGCTGAAGGGAACGCGCCGGTTATCTCTCTTCGGGCTCAGGATTATTAATTCTCCATAGCTCAGTCAAGTAGAATTCCTCATTGCTGCCTGCAGCCCCATACTAACATACCATCTAATCTCTATCAGCCTAAAACATTATCCCATTACATTGTATGACCTTGACGCTATTTTGAAACCATTTACTTCATGTCTTATCTAAATATAGTAATAAATCAGAGGTGTCACGTTCCTGTTTATCACACATATTCCATAAAAGCACTCCTTGGAAGGCCACTGTTTGTATTAGGGCAGTTGGTTACATATTTTAACGTCACCTATGTTAATGTCAACGGTCAGGAGAAATAATCAATCACAACAATATGATGGCCATGCAGTCATGATCGGCTAGCTGCCTTTTCAGCGTCAGTAAAGATGTAGGATCATAGCAAATAACTGTTGTACAGTTGCAACAATAATCATTATGTCCGTGTCATTTTTGGTGTGGGGGGGGGGGGGGCAACACTGTTGTTTTCGAGTGCACCAGATTTGTTGTGCTTGACATTTTCAATATTATTGGATGTAGTCTACATTGTTCTATTAATATTAGACTATATTAGATTCAACGGGTTGCAACTTGCCAGCATTTTAAATCGTTGCTTCTGCCTTTTCTTTAGCTTCTTAAATGTATTTTTGGAATATGTTTTTTTTTTCGTGCTGATCTTTGATTTCTATTACGTGGCTACTGCTATCTCATTTTAGAAGGTATAGACAATTAAATCCATAGCATGTTCTACCCGTGGGGCTCCCGAGTGGCACAGCGGTCTAAGGCGCTCAGTGCAAGAGGCGTCACTATAGTACCTGGTTCGAATCCAGGCTGTATCACATCTAGCCGTGATTGGGAGTCCCATAGGGCGGCGCACAATTGGCCCAGCGCCGTCCGGGTTTGGCCGGGGTAGGCCGTCATTGTAAATAAGAATTTGTTCTTATTAACTGACTTGCCTAGTTAAAACATTTAAAATGAATAATATGTGATTTGCAAAAGGTTATCATAATTTATATCCATTTTCTTTCTGGCATTACACACTGGGTACACACTGGTTGAATCAACGTTTTTTCCAGGTCATTACAATGAAATTATGTTGAACCAATGTGGAATAGAAGTTGATTAGATATCTGTGCCCAGTGGGAAGGTTCACTCTCCGCATATCTCAAGAAGAATGAATGACTTACAATCATTCCATTTAATATACCCTCCGTTTGTATGGTATAGTTCTCCCCCCATAGTTCTCCTATGAGTATGAAACAACCAATGCAGACACAGCCTCTTGAAAAGACAACCTGACACTGTTGATTAAGAGTCCACTACGCAGATATGAAATACAATACTGGTCATATTGTTCTGTAGCTCGCTGTAGCCGACACTTTTCAACACGAAAAAGGCATCAGCTTCCTCATAGGCTTGGATAGGCTTGGATAGGCTTGGGCATCTTGTAGCACCAACAGGAGCACTGAAAGACCCTGGTCCCTGGCACCAACAGTGACCTCTTAACCTTATGCCTTTACCCCTCCACTCCCATCTCCCTCTCTTTCTCTCTCTTTTGCTCTCTCGCTCGTGGTCTCTCTCTTTTGCTCTCTCTCTCGTTCTCTCTGTCCTTTCTCCCCCCTCTCTCTCTCTCTCTCTCTCTCTCTCTCTCTCTCTCTCTCTCTCTCTCTCTCTCTCTCTCTCTCTCTCTCTCTCTTTCTCTCTCTCTCTCTCTCTCTCTCTCTCTCTCTCTCTCTCTCTCTCTCTCTCTCTCTCTCTCTCTCTCTCCCTCTCTCTCTCTCGCTCTCTCTCCTTCTCTCTCTCTCTCTCTGTCGTTTCTAGCTGTGCCTGGGGAAACATCCAAAATAGGTCATAGGAGCCATCTTGACCGTGTTATGAATTCTCTTCAGAATTATTTGTGTCATCATGTAGATTTTTCAATGGTGCCGTTTCCCCCCTCTTCAGAATGCTTACTCTGGACTTCAGATTTTAAACAAATATCCCCAGAATGATTCAAAGCTTATGTGCTCAGCATGGCATAATAACTAACTCTAGGAAACTATTCTACACAGTATGTTCCCTCGCTTCTTCTCTTTACTTTCAGGGCTGTGTTTAATGTATTCTCTTATATCCATCTCTCACATGAAACATCTAAATGCAAATTGATTAAACATTATGCACACAAACAGACAGTCTCTCTCCATGGCTGCTCGTTAGGGGGGAAATATGCTCTTTGGCTTCATGTGCCTCCCTGGCTGTCTCCCTGTCCCATTCAATCTCAAGCAGCATCTCTCTCATGCATCACCCTCATGACTGTCGGTCGCTGTTGTGTTTTTCCCCCATCCTCCACTAATAAAGATAAGGCACCCCGGCTGGAATGTGGTGAGGGTGGCTCGGCGAGGTACATTTTGGGGCAGATTCTTGTGATTGTTTACAGCAGTGATGAGCCTGGGAGACCCTAGTGCCCTCTGAGCTGATTTATGCTGTGTGTACAGCCAGGGAGAGAGAGACCAGTGGTCTGGACAGAAGCCTACCCAGCCCAGCAGAATACCACCTCCAGCCCCATCTCTGGGCAGACACAACCCCCCCCCCCCCCCCCCCTCCCCCGCCCCGTCTTACAGTCCCGGCTCCTGAGACCACCAACCGGACTGGCACTAATGATTTCACAGCAGTCATTTTAAAAGTGCACAGCTGTTCTATGTCAAAAATGCTGCAGAGTATTTTGGGAGAACAGCATTGACACACAAAAACATCATCCTATAGATTTGACTCTGGGAAGTTTGTTTTAAAAGGCTTTGTTGATACTGGAAGTAAGTAGCACGTCTTAGTAAAAAAATCTGTTTTTATGTACCATTCTATAATACTATGTGTCAGTGTATGCTATAATGCTGCTGTTGTCATTGTGTTCGTAGGACTAATTGCCTTTAATGGTAGAAACAGGTAGCCACTCTGTTCATTCATACTGAAGTCTCTCCGCTCATTAAAACCAATGAATGAGCTACAGATGTCAGATTGCCGTTAGCTTACCTGGAGGGAGCATTGTAAGAGGTTAGTTGAGGTTTAACGAAGTTACACATCACACAGACTGAGAGAGAAACCAAGAGACAGAGGGGTAGGACTGAGAGCCATGTGGTAAAATCTGAAAGAGCATAGTGAACCTGTTACTGTAAGCATCTGGGAAACCTGTTTGCTCGAGGCAAAAAGATTTTCAGTGAACTGTAAGAGGATATAAATATGGTGTAGCATATAACTCTTAAGGCCATGGAGGGGAAAATTCCCCTAAACGCTATTTATAAGTGTCTTGCGTTACAATAGCCTCGTTCTGCTCTCTGGCATGCCACCCTCTCTTGACAACTCCTTATGGAATTGTCACGCCGAACATGATGATGATGTGAGCCAATGAGTGACAAGGAGTAGGCAAGAGCACAAACAGATCTGGGAACAGGCTATAGAAGGAGAAAACAGATCTGGGAACAGGCTATAGAAGGAGAAAACAGATCTGGGAACAGGCTATAGAAGGAGAAAACAGATCTGGGACCAGGCTATAGAAGGAGACAACAGATCTGGGAACAGGCTATAGAAGGAGACAACAGATCTGGGACCAGGCTATAGAAGGAGAAAACAGATCTGGGACCAGGCTATAGAAGGAGACAACAGATCTGGGACCAGGCTATAGAAGGAGACAACAGATCTGGGACCAGGCTATAGAAGGAGACTTTCAGATCTGGGACCAGGCTATAGAAGGAGAAAACAGATCTGGGAACAGGCTATAGAAGGAGACAACAGATCTGGGACCAGGCTATAGAAGGAGACTTTCAGATCTGGGACCAGGCTATAGAAGGAGACAACAGATCTGGGACCAGGCTATAGAAGGAGACAACAGATCTGGGACCAGGCTATAGAAGGAGACTTTCAGATCTGGGACCAGGCTATAGAAGGAGACAACAGATCTGGGACCAGGCTATAGAAGGAGACAACAGATCTGGGACCAGGCTATAGAAGGAGAAAACAGATCTGGGACCAGGCTATAGAAGGAGACAACAGATCTGGGACCAGGCTATTGAAGGAGAAAACAGATCTGGGACCAGGCTATAGAAGGAGACAACAGATCTGGGACCAGGCTATAGAAGGAGACAACAGATCTGGGACCAGGCTAGCATTACAAGGCATGTCAATTTGCTGGTCCGAATCAGTTGGGTTGCCAGGAAAGGGGGTCTGACTTATTAATATGCCCACGGCATGCAGTGTCCTTCCCTGTCCACCTCCCTGAAGCATCTAGATATATCTGAATAGACCCTAAAACAGACACAGGAAGTCTATCTGCGTCAGGCTGCGTGATAATGTCAGAACTGCCGCCGGAATGCAGTGACAAGCTCTCAGACCAACGCTTGATTGGATCCTTATCATAGCAATGCTGTTCCTGATTGGATCGCTTATCATAACCATGGTCGGCTCTGTGCTAATGTTATGATATTCAGGTTACGTCCCAAATGGGCAACCTATTCACTATATAATACACTACTTTTAACCAGAGCCCCTATTCCCTATATATAGTGCACTACTTTTAACCAGAGCCCCTATTCCCTATATATAGTGCACTACTTTTAACCAGAGTCCCTATTCCCTATATAGTGCACTACTTTTAATCAGAGTCCTATGGGCCCAGGTCAAAAGCAGTGTACTGCATAAGGAACCTGGTGCCATTTGCGACACAGCCTGATTATGAGCCGTGAATTCTTTGCCTGGGTGAGGTAGCTGCTATCTGCAGTCTGGACTTTCCCGTGTATAATAATCACAGAGTGGAACGTGTGTGTGTGGCAAAACTACAAAATAGCATTATAACCACAGGATAACGTCACGCGAAGAGTGAGTGTTTTGAACGCCGTACCTCACGCAAACCCCCCCCCCCCCCAAAATGAAGTTATTTTCATGTGAATTACAGTGATTCTGTCTGGACCGTTGCAATTTGAGGTCTCGTCTAAGAGGAAGTGGACTCACTTCCCAAAAAGGAAAGAGGATACTGCTGTCGTGGAGCTCTCCTGTTTTGATTTCTTCAATAGGGACCAATTCTCTATGAAATGAAATCGTCCATTTAAAGATATACACTACTTTTGTGTGTTTCCATTGAGAGAAATAACGATCCTTGTATCAAATGGAATATTGTTGTTCATCCATCAAGGTGTATGACATTATTGTACTTTCAGATGTTTTTAGATCTGGTTTTTAATAGAAATAATGGAAGGATGGAACATAAAATCTGTCCATATTGTTTGAACTTTGTTATGAAGGGAATTCTCTGGGAAGAGAATATCTCAGCTGAGCTCCAATGGTGCCCGGTGAACCACCTTGCTTGTCTGAAGCCAGGATGGGCCGTCACAGCCTAACCCTGGCCCTGGGTTTCATCTGGACCCTAACTGCCTCTGGGACCAGGGCTGTGTGCTGTCCCTGTCCTGAGTTGTGGGCCTAGAGTGGGTTTGGAGCAATGCTTAGGGTTGGAGGTTCTGCCCCGCTCGCACCGCTTTCCCATTCTCTGGCTTTTCCACGTCGGCCTCGCTCTGCAGCCTTGCTCCTGAGAAAAAGCAGACACCACCCCCCCCCCCCCCCCCCCCCCTCCCCCTCCACCTCCTCCCCTCTCCTCCTCCCCTCTCCTCCTCCCCTCCTCCCTCTCCCAGCTCTCTTTTCTGTACCTTTCCCTCTGGGGGTTTTATGGCAGCTCCTCTGTTTCTGACATATGACCTCTGCCATGCATTAGACAGCGTGTACACTATCATACAACGGCAGATATACAGAGCATGTGATTATATATTTATGTCCGTGTAAATATGTAATAGGAAGTATTACTTTCCAATCTCTGTCCATGCCAGTTTTCAGCAGTGATAACGTGGTTGATTTATCCCCCCTAAAACGTATATACTTTAATCCAATTAACTTGGATATTTAGTACACTTGGATATTTAGTACACTTGGTTATTTAGGAAGGTAGGGAATCATCTCTGTGTAGTGTAGACCTCATTGGGCAATTTTTTTTGTAAAGCTTTCTACCTTGCATGAGTGCAGGTTTCTGTGAACTCTCTGCTCAACTATTGTCTTATGCAGTATGACATGTTGTAATTCTCTGTATACAGTTCACTCATTTGCATGAAGCCTATTTGTGCTGCCTGGCTGCCACCAAAATGAATGATTTTTATTTATTTTTTATGAACAAAGGGAGATCAATGTTACTCGATGTACGCTGGAAAGGCAAAAGAAAGTTGTTGTTTAACAATGAACCTTTTTTTTGTTGTTAAAGGTTTGTGTG
Source organism: Salvelinus namaycush (assembly GCF_016432855.1). Classification (NCBI taxonomy): domain Eukaryota; kingdom Metazoa; phylum Chordata; class Actinopteri; order Salmoniformes; family Salmonidae; genus Salvelinus; species Salvelinus namaycush. The sequence goes on along the minus strand of NC_052318.1, from coordinate 2,276,422 downwards.
CTTTGTTCCTGTGCTTTGTTCCTGTGTAATGGTGTCTGGTTCTCTTTTGTGGAGGAGATGTACTGTCGGGACCTGATCCTAGATCAGATGTTGAGTCGATGTTTAAAGGCCATCCTATCCGAGGGAGAGAAATGTTGTCCTGTCTTTCATTGATCTTTATTCTCATTCGTCTTCATTGATTCAATATTCAACACAAAGGGACTGCAGATTAAAATGAACTACGTCATTCAATCTGGTACAATAACTGTTGAACATGGTTCCTGTGAAGTTAAAACAATTCAAATTATAATACAAATAATACAAATTATAAGGACTTATTTCACTTTTATTTCAGAATATCTGGAGAAAAAAAAATGTAATTATCCAGTGGTAATGCATGGACAGTTGGTCAGGGTGGAAGAGAGAGAGAGAGAGCGAGAAAGACACATGGATGGATGGAGAGAGCAGTGTCCATAGATGTCCTGTGAACTCATCTCATGGCATACGAGCCCGTCAAGTAGGTCTATTTCTGTCCATGCCGTTACGAAGGATTTTGTGCCTTATTTGTTGTAAAAAATAATAATTAGCACATCAGCCATGGAGCCATGATTTTGACTGGCAGAATGTAGCGCAGGGGCCCACGAGCTGATGTGTTCTTCTTAAAGTCCCAGTGCAGTCGAAAATGTGAATTTCCTGGTTTTTATATATATATTGTCACACCCTGACCGTAGAGATCCTTTTTATGTCTCTATTTTGGTTGGTCAGGGTGTGAGTTGGGGTGGGCATTCTATGTCTGGTGTTCTATGTTGTCCTTGTTTTGTATCTCTGTGTGTTTGGCCTGGTATGGTTCTCAATCAGAGGCAGCTGTCTATCGTTGTCTCTGATTGAGAATCATATTTAGGTAGCCTGTTCCCACCTGTGTTTGTGGGTGGTTGTTCCCTGTTTAGTGTTTGTTTCACCTTTCAGGACTGTTCGTTTGTCGTGTTTGTTGTTTTGTCAAGTGTTGCGTATTTTATTAAATAATATGAACACTTACCACGCTGCACCTTGGTCCTCTTCTCCTTCTCCCGACGACGTGCGTTACATATATATATTTCCCACACTATGAGGTTGGAATAATACTATGAAATTGTGAAAATTGTGATAATTCCCTTTTAGTGTCAGAGCTGTTTGAAAAGACGGCCTGAAATTTCAGCTTGTTTTGGTGTGATGGAGTTTTGGCTGGCCTGGTGACATCACCAGCCGGTAAATTAGTTAATAGACCAATAAGAAAGAGAGTTCAAAACCTCTCTGCCAATAACAGTTAGTTTTCAGTTTTCCCCTCCCCACTCAAACCATTCCCAGACAGTCCTAGCAAAATTCTTGCCTGAGAAATGGCTTTTTGCTAAGAAGCAATTTTTGTTTACTTTTGACCATTTTAATTAAAAACGATCACAGTAAGGTACTTCATTTTTATCCAGATGTTACGCTCGTTGGTGGAATGAGTGGACCAAGGTGCAGCGTGGTAGGCGTACATCTTCCTTTATTCAATGAACACCGAAGAAAACAACAAATACAAACGAAACGTAACGTCTAGTCGGGCTAAACAGCACAGTACCAAAACAAGATCCCACAAACTACAGGTGGGAAAAGGCTGCCTAAGTATGATCCCCAATCAGAGACAACGATAGACAGCTGCCTCTGATTGGGAACCATACCCGGCCAACAAAGAAATAGAAAACGTAGATTGCCCACCCAAGTCACACCCTGACCTAACCAAATAGAGAATTAAAAGGATCTCTAAGGTCAGGGCGTGACACCAGAAGTGATTTGATGTTGAGATAAAAATGGCTGCACTGGGTCTTTAAGTCCCCCCCCTTGAGAGTCATGTATTATATATAGTTTGTTTGTGAGTAGGATTTAAAAGTTCTGGGCTAACAATCCGTTCTCGGGTTTAAATACGCTCCCCCTCAAATCTATGGTCTGTCATTGGACGAACTCTGAACCTGCGGGCTCCCCTCTGCCGGTGAGAACCACCGTTGGCTGCTGGAGATGGGGCACGTTGTTTTATGATGCGATCTGTCTTGTGAGTCTCAGCCAAAATCCTATTTTTATGGCTTGCTTATACATTCCTGCTGCAAATGGTTTACATACCAAGGCAGGGAGCCTTCCTAAATCAGCTGGCAGGTCCAGGCAGCTGGGACAAGGTGGAAACCCTGTCATCGGGCCGCTCCGCACGGGATTAACGAACCCCAAATCAAGATAATAACATCTCTGCATGACCCGGAGCGCCGGATTACATCACTTTCACAGTAGTTCTATTTAGACTCTTGTCGTTCTCGGTCCTCTGTGACCCTTTTCTCCCTCATTCTTTATGAAAGCCCAGAATGCAACACCCATTCATGAATGATATGGGTGTTTTTTCTTCAACCCGAGGGTCCTTCAACACCGTTCAAAAATGGTTGAGTAAAGGTGGAGAACTTCATCCCAAATGGTACCCTGTTTCCGTAGGGCTCTGGTCAAAGTAGTGCACTATGTAGGGAATAGGGTGCCATAGGACCTGGGTCAAAAGTAGTGCATTATATAGGGAATAGGGTGCCATAGGGCCTGGGTCAAAAGTAATGCACTATGTAGGGAATAGGGTGCCATAGGGCCTGGGTCAAAAGTAATGCACTATGTAGGGAATAGGGTGCCATAGGGCCTGGGTCAAAAGTAATGCACTATGTAGGGAATAGGGTGCCATAGGGCCCTGGTCTAAAGTAGTGCACTATGTAGGGAATAGGGTGCCATTTGGGACGCACCCTAAAAGTGGAGGAGTTAAAGGGTGCTGACTCAACCATTCAGGACCGGGCAACAATCTAGACCAGTGTTCAGGAGGCCCCAGAGTGCAGCCACACAAATCCTCTGTTACCTACTCTGTTTTAAAACCTTGTTTCATTCATGTTAGCAGCTCATAAAGGGCCGCCCACTGCTTCGGCAGAAACAATCTAGGGCCTTCAGATTATATACGACACACTACTGTGGGCTCTAATCACGCTTTGGCTTTCTTTAGTAGACTCATTTGGCTTGATTAGAGATATGTAGAGGTCATGAACCATTGAACAGTCTCTTGACGCTGCTCTCAGAGTAATCTGACTTACCATAAATAGCCCAAAACTCCCTTGGCCCGATTACTTTCGTTTTTGTTTATGTTGACGCAGTAAATTAGTCAATAGGTCTTAATGTTTTCCTCTCCCTTCGCCTCGGTGGAGAACTGCTTCCTCGCATGTGGGAGGAAAAAGGTTCTTTAAAAAAAGTCTTATGAGTGAAAAGGATGTTACCTCATTAAAGAAAGGGACGTAAATCTGTCTCCCCACTCAGCTTCACCATACCACATCTGTCCCGCTCCGCCCCGCCCCGCTCCCTCTAACCACTCATTGTTCCTCATACCTACTGAGCCACGGAGCTTACACCCCATTTTATAGGCCATGCCGTTGACCTCACATGCTTTTTAGCCTCCCTTGAGTCCCTTCACTATCCGCGGTGTCATGTTATGGTGGTTCTGACTGGGAAAGCATGTACAGTATTAGGCATTAGGTACTGTTATGGGTACATGGCTTGGAAGCACTTAAAACAAAGGAGGAAGACTTGATAGATACATTGGTTGTGTCCAAAATAGCAACCTATTCCCTATATAGTGCACTACCTTTGACCAAGGCCACATAGGGCTCATTGGACTGTGGTCAAAAGTAGTGCACTAAATAGGGAATACTGTAGGTTGCCATTTTGGACACAGCCTTTGTATTAGTCGATGAGGATCGTCCTATTATATCAGAGAGAGGAGGAACTCCCTTGTCTCTGGGGTGAAAGAGAAATCATTTAGATTCCTATAATATCTGTTCTCTTCTTCCCTGCTTGGTTTGACTGTCCCTCAGTAGTGGTGCTTTGTCTTTTCTGAGGTATTTACGACCCAAAGTGAACCAGTGTTTCAGAGATGTTCCTAGAGTTTTCTCTCCCATAGGACAACACGTCTCACAGTCAATAGATCAGTGTAAAATGGCTGTGACGTTTAGTCGTGATATACTGGGACTCACCTATAACTGTGTGTCCAGGTCGGAATCTCTCTGTACGTGAAGACAGAAGCACTAAGGCCGTAGGCTAACACGCTACACCAGACGCTTTCAATTACATCCTTATGTCCTCGTCCCAAATGGCACCCTATTCCCTACATAGTGCACTATTTTTGACCAGGGCCCATAGGGCGCTATATAGGGAATAGGGTGCTATTGGGGACGCACACTATTATATCTGTCAGGAGCCTTAAAGTATGAAAACAACGGCCTGGAAAGAAAAATCACTGAAGCCAACCAAGGACTGGAGGTAAGAGGACTGGAGGTAAGAGGACTGGATGTAAGAGGACTGGAGGTAAGAGGACTGGAGGTAAGAGGACTGGAGGTAAGAGGACTGGAGGTAAGAGGATTGGATGTAAGAGGACTGGATGTAAGAGGACTGGATGTAAGAGGATTGGATGTAAGAGGACTGGATGTAAGAGGATTGGATGTAAGAGGACTGGATGTAAGAGGACTGGATGTAAGAGGACTGGATGTAAGAGGACTGGATGTAAGAGGATTGGATGTAAGAGGACTGGAGGTAAGAGGACTGGAGGTAAGAGGACTGGATGTAAGAGGACTGGATGTATGAGGACTGGATGTAAGAGGACTGGAGGTAAGAGGACTGGAGGTAAGAGGACTGGAGGTAAGAGGACTGGATGTAAGAGGACTGGATGTACGAGGACTGGATGTACGAGGACTGGATGTAAGAGGACTGGATGTAAGAGGGCTGGATGTAAGAGGACTGGATGTAAGAGGACTGGAGGTAAGAGGACTGGATGTATGAGGACTGGATGTAAGAGGACTGGATGTAAGAGGACTGGAGGTAAGAGGACTGGATGTAAGAGGACTGGATGTATGAGGACTGGATGTAAGAGGACTGGATGTAAGAGGACTGGAGGTAAGAGGACTGGAGGTAAGAGGACTGGAGGTAAGAGGACTGGATGTAAGAGGACTGGATGTAAGAGGACTGGAGGTAAGAGGACTGGAGGTAAGAGGACTGGATGTAAGAGGACTGGATGTAAGAGGACTGGATGTACGAGGACTGGATGTAAGAGGACTGGATGTAAGAGGACTGGAGGTAAGAGGACTGGATGTAAGAGGACTGGATGTACGAGGACTGGATGTACGAGGACTGGATGTACGAGGACTGGATGTAAGAGGACTGGATGTAAGAGGACTGGATGTAAGAGGACTGGAGGTAAGAGGACTGGATGTACGAGGACTGGATGTATGAGGACTGGAGGTAAGAGGACTGGATGTAAGAGGACTGGATGTACGAGGACTGGATGTACGAGGACTGGATGTAAGAGGACTGGATGTAAGAGGGCTGGATGTAAGAGGACTGGATGTAAGAGGACTGGAGGTAAGAGGACTGGATGTATGAGGACTGGATGTAAGAGGACTGGATGTAAGAGGACTGGAGGTAAGAGGACTGGATGTAAGAGGACTGGATGTATGAGGACTGGATGTAAGAGGACTGGATGTAAGAGGACTGGAGGTAAGAGGACTGGAGGTAAGAGGACTGGAGGTAAGAGGACTGGATGTAAGAGGACTGGATGTAAGAGGACTGGAGGTAAGAGGACTGGAGGTAAGAGGACTGGATGTAAGAGGACTGGATGTAAGAGGACTGGATGTACGAGGACTGGATGTAAGAGGACTGGATGTAAGAGGACTGGAGGTAAGAGGACTGGATGTAAGAGGACTGGATGTACGAGGACTGGATGTACGAGGACTGGATGTACGAGGACTGGATGTAAGAGGACTGGATGTAAGAGGACTGGATGTAAGAGGACTGGAGGTAAGAGGACTGGATGTACGAGGACTGGATGTAAGAGGACTGGAGGTAAGAGGACTGGATGTAAGAGGACTGGATGTAAGAGGACTGGATGTAAGAGGACTGGAGGTAAGAGGACTGGATGTACGAGGACTGGAGGTAAGAGGACTGGAGGTAAGAGGACTGGATGTAAGAGTTCCATTGAGTTCCATCATTGTAAACAAGAATTTGTTATTAACTGACTTGCCTAGTTAAATAAAGGTTAAATAAAAATAAAAGCTGGATTTCAGAGGGATAGAAAGCAATAAGTATTTTCTGAATGTGAAAGATGATTGAAGAGGTGAAATATGAGAGGTAGGCAGGGATCAGACACGGCATGGGGAGAGTTGAATGAATATCCCTGTAGGCCTGTCCTGTCCACCCCACCACTGCAATAAAAAGGATTGTTAGAAACAGAGGACTAATACCGATGATCAGTAACGGCCGGCTGCACTGACAACATCCAAACAACAATGTCCCTCGTGAGAAATGACTACATTGACCATAACAAATAGATATTGTTACCAATTTTCTTTTTTAAAGTCAAGTTGATCATCTCTGTGTCTTCTCAGCCAAAAGTCATTGATTTTTCAACGTGAGATGCACCAGCACCCATGAAACAAACATCCTGGCGGCACAGAAAACATGGCACCATGTATCTTGATGAATCTCGAAAGCCATCCATCTCACTGAAGATGAAGAAGGTTTTCTCTGCTTGGAAATGTAATAACAAAATATTTCTAATGGCTCTTAGTTGTATTAAAGGCTGGTTATAAAAACCATACGGCCACTGTCATGGCAGGAGGGGATACAGCTTCATTACTGTAGCAACATACATCACTTTCTGATAACATTAAAGGAAAGCTTCCTTTGTGTGGCTGCAATCTGTTCAGTGCCATTCTAATGGTCTCTGGCGTGAACCAGACAGAGGGCGCTTTAAAGCCACACTCCATAGCCAGGGATACTTATCTGATGTCGTTGGAACAACATGGACAACTATAGCTAGAGGCTATTGAATTACAGTCACCAGAATAGGTTAGGATAGAGCCAATATGTCGCGTACGAATGTAGGTCAGTTGAAACAACGCAGCACTTGGACTCTGACGACTGGCACGCAGTACAACACAACGTACACGGCATAAGGTTTTACTGAAAGGCAATGTGCTTTGAAGGTTGACATCCTGCGAAGCTGAACTCTGAACTACACTCAACTTTACCAAACAAGAGTAAGCCGAGGCCAAATATAATATTTGCTATAATATTTGCACTGATGAACTATTCACAATTCATGTCTGTAAAACATTGTTATTCATAGTATCTTCCATCTGTGCCATTCAAAAGAATAGGTTCTGGGAAAGTAAAAACCTCCTGTTTGCACATTTCAACTTTTATTTATTTATTTAACCTTTATTTAACTAGGCAAGTCAGTTAAGAACAAATTCTTATTTACAATGACATGCCTACCCCGGCCAAACCCTAACCCGGACTGCGCTGGGCCAATTGCGTGCCGCCCAATGAGACTCCCAATCACGGCCTGTTGTGATACAGCCTGAAATCGAACCAGGGTCTGTAGTGACACCTCTAGCACTGAGATGCAGTGCCTTAAACCGCTGCGCCACTCGGGAGCCACTCAGCTTGCCTTAGCAGAAACACTATATCAAGACAAAACAGATAGATTTGACATTCCAACCGCTTCTCCCTTGCGTTTTTTTTTTACTGTGTTTTGTTTATTTAACATTGCGTTGTAAAAGATGTCTTCCGACTCCCAGCATAGGTCAGTTTGTGTACAGGCTTTGATGAACACCCCTTGCCCCCCCCCCCTCCCCGGCCCCTCGTTGCAAATCTAAATGGGGGTCTTTGATGTTAGTGGACGGGGCCTGTTGTTTTTGTTTGTATCAGGGCTTATCAGTGCAATGCTACAGCTCTCCCCCTCCTTCCCTCCCTTTCCCCCTCACTCCCTCCCTTCTTCCCTCTCTCTCCCCCTCACTCCCTCTGTCTGCCGGTCCCAGTGTCCTGGGCCTCAGGAGCACTCACTGGGCCAGCCCTCTGCTTTCCTCTTCTCTGGAGCAGGCCTTGCTGGGCCTGCTGCAGCCTGGGACTCCAGTGCCGCCAGACTCCCCCTGATAAGGATGATGGATGGGCAGGTCTCTGGCTCCACCAAAGCCCGGCAGCTTCCTGGGAGCTGGAGATAGGTCCGCCATGGCAGGGGGCACAACATCTTTATTTTGGAGTTGACCCTTAACCTCAACCTCACACAACCATCACTAGGCCCTATCCACATTCCCAGGAATGATTTGTTTGGTTCTCAAGATGATCAAGAAACGAAGGAAAGCAAAGGATACCTCCTCACACAGTGAGCTTTATCTTTATACATTCATCATTGTATTATTGCCTTCAGACATTTGTTTTCATCATACAATATTTTCAATTATTATATATTTCATGTTTACATTTTTTTTTCTAAATTCCTGTTTTTTGTTTTTTTGTTTATTTTATGTGAAGAAGAGGGAAGCAAACAAAACCACGTTCTCATAAGTGCTACAGTATCTTGTATGATCACAGATCTAGTGATGGAAAAAAAACGCTGTGGCTAGAGCTGGCAACAGCTGCAGTTTTCAAACAAATCACAGCGTTTGTGTGGCTTTCTTCTCTCTCTGTGAGAGTTAATCACCCAAAACGTTCCTCTGTCGCACTTCAAATATTCACACAGAGACAGCTAAGAGACGGCTAAGAGACGGCTCAGAGACGGCTCAGAGACGGCTAAGAGACGGTTAAGAGACGGTTAAGAGACGTCTCAGAGACAGCTAAGAGACAGCTAAGAGACGGCTCAGAGACGACTAAGAGACGACTAAGAGACGACTAAGAGACGGCTCAGAGACGACTAAGAGACGGCTCAGAGACGACTAAGAGACGACTAAGAGACGACTAAGAGACGGCTCAGAGACGACTAAGAGACGACTAAGAGACGGCTAAGAGACGGTTAAGAGACGTCTCAGAGACGGCTAAGAGACGGTTAAGAGACGGTTAAGAGACGTCTCAGAGACAGCTAAGAGACAGCTAAGAGACGGCTCAGAGACGACTAAGAGACGACTAAGAGACGACTAAGAGACGGCTCAGAGACGACTAAGAGACGACTAAGAGACGGCTAAGAGACGTCTCAGAGACGGCTAAGAGACGGTTAAGAGACGTCTCAGAGACAGCTAAGAGACAGCTAAGAGACGGCTCAGAGACGGCTCAGAGACGACTAAGAGACCGCTCAGAGACGGCTAAGAGACAGATCAGACACAGCTCAGAGAGAGATCAGAGACAGCTAAGAGACAGCTAAGAGACAAATCAGACACGGCTAAGAGACGGCTAAGAGACGGTTAAGAGACGTCTCAGAGACGGCTAAGAGACGGCTAAGAGACGACTCAGAGACGGCTCAGAGACGACTAAGAGACGGCTCAGAGACGACTAAGAGACCGCTCAGAGACGACTAAGAGACGGCTAAGAGACCGCTCAGAGACAGCTCAGAGACGACTAAGAGACGGCTCAGAGACGACTAAGAGACCGCTCAGAGACGGCTCAGAGACGACTAAGAGACGGCTCAGAGACGACTAAGAGACGGCTCAGAGAAGGCCCAGACACGGTGAAGAGACGGCTAAGAGACGCCTCAGAGGCGGCGCAGAGATGGCTCAGAGACGGCTAAGAGACGGCTAAGAGACAGATAAGAGACGGCTAAGAGACGACTCAGAGACAGATAAGAGACGACTAAGAGACAGATAAGAGACGGCTCAGAGACGACTAAGAGACCGCTCAGAGACGGCTCAGAGACAGATAAGAGACGGCTCAGAGACGACTAAGAGACCGCTCAGAGACGGCTAAGAGACAGATCAGACACGGCTAAGAGACAGATCAGAGACAGCTAAGAGACAGATCAGAGACAGCTAAGAGAGAGATCAGAGACGACTAAGAGACAGATCAGACACGGCTAAGAGACGGCTAAGAGACAGATCAGACACGGCTAAGAGACGGCTAAGAGACAGATCAGACACGGCTAAGAGATGGTTCAGAGACAGCTAAGAGACAGCTAAGAGACAGATCAGACACGGCTAAGAGACGGCTAAGAGACGGTTAAGAGACGTCTCAGAGACGGCTAAGAGACGGCTAAGAGACAGATCAGACACGGCTAAGAGACGGCTAAGAGACAGATCAGACACGGCTAAGAGACAGATCAGACACGGCTAAGAGACGGTTCAGAGACAGCTAAGAGACAGATCAGACACGGCTAAGAGACGGCTAAGAGACGGTTAAGAGACGGCTCAGAGACGACTAAGAGACGGCTCAGAGACGACTAAGAGACCGCTCAGAGACGACTAAGAGACAACTCAAAGACGACTAAGAGACGGCTAAGAGACCGCTCAGAGACAGCTCAGAGACGACTAAGAGACGGCTCAGAGACGACTAAGAGACCGCTCAGAGACGGCTCAGAGACGACTAAGAGAAGGCTCAGAGACGACTCAGAGAAGGCCCAGACACGGTGAAGAGACGGCTAAGAGACGCCTCAGAGGCGGCTCAGAGACGGCTCAGAGACGGCTAAGAGACGGCTAAGAGACAGATCAGAGACGGCTAAGAGACGACTAAGAGACGGCTCAGAGACGGCTCAGAGACGGCTAAGAGACAGATCAGAGACGGCTAAGAGACGACTAAGAGACCGCTCAGAGACGGCTCAGAGACGACTAAGAGACGGCTCAGAGACGACTCAGAGAAGGCCCAGACACGGTGAAGAGACGGCTAAGAGACGCCTCAGAGGCGGCTCAGAGACGGCTCAGAGACGGCTAAGAGACGGCTAAGAGACAGATCAGAGACGGCTAAGAGACGACTAAGAGACGGCTCAGAGACGGCTCAGAGACGGCTAAGAGACAGATCAGAGACGGCTAAGAAACAGATCAGAGACGGCTAAGAGACAGATCAGAGACAGCTAAGAGACAGATCAAAGACAGCTCAGAGAGAGATCAGAGACGGCTAAGAGACAGATCAGAGACAGCTAAGAGACAGATCAGAGATGGCTAAGAGACAGCTAAGAGACAGATCAGAGACAGATCAGAGACAGCTCAGAGAGAGATCAGAGACAGCTCAGAGACAGATCAGAGACAGCTAAGAGACAGATCAGAGACAGATAAGAGACAGCTAAGAGACAGATTAGAGACAGCTAAGAGACAAATCAGAGACAGATCAGAGACAGCTAAGCGACAGATCAGAGACAGATCAGAGACAGCTCAGAGAGAGATCAGAGACAGCTCAGAGACAGGTCAGAGACAGGTCAGAAACGGCTCAGAGACGACTCAGAGACGACTCAGAGACGACTAAGAGACAGCTCAGACACTGTGAAGAGACGGCTAAGAGACGGCTAAGAGACAGACCAGAGACAGATCAGAGACGGCTAAGAAACAGATCAGAGACGGCTAAGAGACCGCTCAGAGACGACTAAGAGACAACTCAAAGACGACTAAGAGACGGCTAAGAGACCGCTCAGAGACAGCTCAGAGACGACTAAGAGACGGCTCAGAGACGACTAAGAGACCGCTCAGAGACGGCTCAGAGACGACTAAGAGACGGCTCAGAGACGACTCAGAGAAGGCCCAGACACGGTGAAGAGACGGCTAAGAGACGCCTCAGAGGCGGCTCAGAGACGGCTCAGAGACGGCTAAGAGACAGCTAAGAGACAGATCAGAGACGGCTAAGAGACGACTAAGAGACGGCTCAGAGACGGCTCAGAGACGGCTAAGAGACAGATCAGAGACGGCTAAGAAACAGATCAGAGACGGCTAAGAGACAGATCAGAGACAGCTAAGAGACAGATCAAAGACAGCTCAGAGAGAGATCAGAGACGGCTAAGAGACAGATCAGAGACAGCTAAGAGACAGATCAGAGATGGCTAAGAGACAGCTAAGAGACAGATCAGAGACAGATCAGAGACAGCTCAGAGAGAGATCAGAGACAGCTCAGAGACAGATCAGAGACAGCTAAGAGACAGATCAGAGACAGATAAGAGACAGCTAAGAGACAGATTAGAGACAGCTAAGAGACAAATCAGAGACAGATCAGAGACAGCTAAGCGACAGATCAGAGACAGATCAGAGACAGCTCAGAGAGAGATCAGAGACAGCTCAGAGACAGGTCAGAGGCAGGTCAGAAACGGCTCAGAGACGACTCAGAGACGACTCAGAGACGACTAAGAGACAGCTTAGACACTGTGAAGAGACGGCTAAGAGACGGCTAAGAGACAGACCAGAGACAGATCAGAGACGGCTAAGAAACAGATCAGAGACGGCTAAGAGACAGATAAGAGACAGCTAAGAGACAGCTAAGAGACAGATCAGAGACAGCTAAGAGACAGATCAGAGACAGATCAGAGACAGCTAAGAGACAGATAAGAAACAGATCAGAGACGGCTAAGAGACCGCTCAGAGACGACTAAGAGACAACTCAAAGACGACTAAGAGACGGCTAAGAGACCGCTCAGAGACAGCTCAGAGACGACTAAGAGACGGCTCAGAGACGACTAAGAGACCGCTCAGAGACGGCTCAGAGACGACTAAGAGACGGCTCAGAGACGACTCAGAGAAGGCCCAGACACGGTGAAGAGACGGCTAAGAGACGCCTCAGAGGCGGCTCAGAGACCGCTCAGAGACAGCTCAGAGGCGGCTCAGAGACGGCTCAGAGACGGCTAAGAGACGGCTAAGAGACAGATCAGAGACGGCTAAGAGACGACTAAGAGACGGCTCAGAGACGGCTCAGAGACGGCTAAGAGACAGATCAGAGACGGCTAAGAAACAGATCAGAGACGGCTAAGAGACAGATCAGAGACAGCTAAGAGACAGATCAAAGACAGCTCAGAGAGAGATCAGAGACGGCTAAGA
>NC_052318.1:2211158-2261158 GCF_016432855.1 Salvelinus namaycush | reverse complement strand
GTGTGTGTGTGTTCATATGTATGTGTTTAATGGTGTGTGTGTTCATGTGTGTGTGTTTTGTATGGTATGTGTGTTCATGTGTGTGTGTGTGTTCATCAAATCGAATCAAATTGTATTAGTCACATGCGCTGAATACAACAGGTACCTTACAGTGAAATGCTTACTTACAAGCCCCAAACCAACAATGTAGTAAAAAAATACAGATAAGAATAAGAGATAAAAGTAACAAGTAATTAAAGAGCAGCAGTAAAATAACAATAGAGAGACTATATACAGGGGGGTACCGATACAGAGTCAATGTGTGAGGGCACCGGTTAGTTGAGGTAATATGTACATGTAGGTAGAGTTATTAAAGTGACTATGCATAGATGATAACAACAGAGAGTAGCAGTGGTGTAAAAGAGGGGAGGAGGGGGACAATGCAAATAGTCTACCGGTACAGAGTCAATGTGCGGGGGGCACTGGTGTCGAGGTAATTCAGGTAATATGTACATGTAGGTAGAGTTGTAAAAGTGACTATGCATAGATAATAACAGAGAGTAGCAGCAGTTTAGAAGAGGGTGGGGAGGGGGGGGGGGGGGCAATGCAAATAGTCTGGGTAGCCATTTGACTAGATGTTCAGGAGTCTTATGGCTTGGGGGTAGAAGCTGTTTAGAAGCCTCTTGGACCTAGACTTGGCGCTCCGGTACCGCTTACCGTGTGGTACTAGAGAGAACAGTCTATGACTGGTGTGGCTGGAGTCTTTGACAAATTTTAGGGCCTTCCTCTGACACCGGCTGGTATAGAGGTCCTGGATGGCAGGAAGCTTGGCCCCGGTGATGTACTGGGCGGTATGCACTACCCTCTGTAGTGCCTTGCGGTCGGAGGCCGAGCAGTTGCCATACCAGGGAGTGATGCAACCCATCAGGATGCTCTCGATGGTGCAGCTGTAAAACCTTTTGAGGATCTGAGGACCCATGCCAAATCTTTCAAGTCTCCTGAAGGGGAATAGGTTTTGTCGTGCCCTCTTCACAACTGTCTTGGTGTGCTTGGACCATGTTAGTTTGTTGGTGATGTGTACGCCAAGGAACTTGAAGCTCTCAACCTGCTCCACTACAGCCCCGTCGATAAGAATGGGGGCGTGCTCGGTCCTCCTTTTCCTGTAGCCCACAGTCATCTCCTTCGTCTTGATCACGTTGAGGGAGAGGTTGTTGTCTTTTCATCACACGGTCAGGTCTCTCACCTCCTCCCTATAGGCTGTCTCATCGTTGTCGGTGATCAGTTGTGTCATCAGCAAACTGAACGATGGTGTTGGAGTCGTGCCTGGCCGTGCAGTCATGAGTGAACAGGGAGTACAGGAGGGGACTGGGCATGTGGATCTGTTGGTGCGGTATGCAAATTGGAGTGGGTCTAGGGTTTGTGGGATAATGGTGTTGATGTGAGCCATGACCAGCCTTTCAAAGCATATCATGGCTACAGACGTGAGTGCTACGGGTCGGTAGTCATTTAGGCAGGTTACCTTAGTGTTCTTGGGCACAGGAACTATGGTGGTCTGCTTTAAACATGTTGGTATTACAGACTCAGACAGGGAGATGTTCAAAATGTCAGTGAAGACACTTTCCAGTTGGTCAGCGCATGCTTAGAGTACACGTCCTGGTAATCCGTCTGGCCCTGCGGCCTTGTGAATGTTGACCTGTCTAAAGGTCTTACTCACATCGGCTGCGGAGAGCGTGATCACACAGTTGTCCGGAACAGCTGATGTTCTCATGCATGTTTCAGTGTTACTTGCCTCGAAGCGAGCATAGAGGCAATAGCTGTTTTCCTGTACATTACCCAACTCAAAGTGCTGCCAGATCATTGGAGGATGGGGTCAGGGCCCATTTCAACCTACAGGGCACCCTGGGTAAAGCCCCTGCAAAAGTGCCTACGAGGAAGTAGAAAGAGGGAGAATCCCAGAGAGAACCACTGCAGTGCACTCCAATCAGCCCAGTACAGATCACTGGGGTCGCTTTGCAGGGCACAGAGGAGAGACTTGTTTCCGGTTCCTCTTCGACCAGGGGGAACATGGTGTGGCGCTGTATGATTTATCAGGACGTTTCAGCCAGAGTACTGGTATGTAGGAGCAGCCCCGCAGCCCCCATGCAGGCTATTAGGCCCCCCGCATCCCCTGCAGAGAGAGGCTCAGATAAGAGAAATGGAAAAACGAAGAGGAGAAAGACATCTCTCCATCCACAGACTTCCTTCTCTTCTCCTCTGCTATCTTCTCCTTCAGGTTGATTAGCCGCGAGGCTCAAGAGGCCTTGTTATCAACTTGGAGACGATAGAAGTTCATTGGCCACGATGTCGGAGTGATGGGGGGGTGGGGGGGGGGTGGGCGTCATGGTGGATAGAATGGGGGGTTCCAGTCCTCAATCTCCACAGGGTCTACTGTTTTTTCTTTCGACCATAACATTTTGATAGAGGACTAATTCAGACCTGATCAAGTGTCAAGTCTTATTAGTCTTATGTACAGGATACACATAGTATACAGTGTCCAACTAAATGCTTAATTGCAGTTTCCATCTGGACAATTCAACAACAGTAAGAAATAGTAAAATATTAGAATAGGAACATAAAGTAAATGGCTCAGTAGAATAGAATTGACCTTTTAGCATGTGCCACTAATTCACACCTGATTCCGACCTGGTCAAATAAAATAAAATAAAATAAAATTGTATTTGTCACATCAAATCAAATCAAATCAAATTTATTTTATATAGCCCTTCGTACATCAGCTAATATCTCGAAGTGCTGTACAGAAACCCAGCCTAAAACCCCAAACAGCAAGCAATGCAGGTGTAGAAGCACGGTGGCTAGGAAAAACTCCCTAGAAAGGCCAAAACCTAGGAAGAAACCTAGAGAGGAACCAGGCTATGAGGGGTGGCCAGTCCTCTTCTGGCTGTGCTGGGAGGAGATTATAACAGAACATGGCCAAGATGTTCAAATGTTCATAAATGACCAGCATGGTCAAATAATAATAATCACAGTAGTTGTCGAGGGTGCAGCAAGTCAGCACCTCAGGAGTAATTGTAAATAGTAACGTACACATACACATGGTTAGCAGATGTTATTGGTCACATACACATGGTTAGCAGATGTTAATGGTCACATACACATGGTTAGCAGATGTTAATGGTCACATACACATGGTTAGCAGATGTTAATGGTCACATACACATGGTTAGCAGATGTTATTGGTCACATACACATGGTTAGCAGATGTTATTGGTCACATACACATGGTTAGCAGATGTTAATGGTCACATACACATGGTTAGCAGATGTTAATGGTCACATACACATGGTTAGCAGATGTTAATGGTCACATACACATGGTTAGCAGATGTTATTGGTCACATACACATGGTTAGCAGATGTTAATGGTCACATACACATGGTTAGCAGATGTTATTGGTCACATACACATGGTTAGCAGATGTTATTGGTCACATACACATGGTTAGCAGATGTTATTGGTCACATGGTTAGCAGATGTTATTGGTCACATACACATGGTTAGCAGATGTTATTGGTCATCTACACATGGTTAGCAGATGTTATTGGTCACATGGTTAGCAGATGTTATTGGTCACATGGTTAGCAGATGTTATTGGTCACATACACATGGTTAGCAGATGTTATTGGTCACATACACATGTTTAGCAGATGTTATTGGTCACATGCACATGGTTAGCAGATGTTATTGGTCACATACACATGGTTAGCAGATGTTATTGGTCACATACACATGGTTAGCAGATGTTATTGGTCACATACACATGGTTAGCAGATGTTATTGGTCACATACACATGGTTAGCAGATGTTAATGCGAGGGTAGCGAAATGCTTGTACTTCTAGTTCTGACCATGCAGTAATATCTAACAAGTAATCTAACAATTTCACAACAACTACCTTATACACACAAGTGTAAAGGAATGAATAAGAATATGTACATGAAAATATATGAACGGCATAGGCAAGATGCAGTAGATGGTATAGAGTACAGTATATACATATGAGATGAGTAATGTAGGGTATGTAAACATTATATAAAGTGGCATTGTTTAAAGTGGCTAGTGATACATTTATTACATCCATTTTTGTCCTTATTAAAGTGGCTGGAGATGAGTCAGTATGTTGGCAGCAGCCACTCAATGTTAGTGATGGCTGTTTAACAGTCTGATGGCCTTGAGATAGAAGCTGTTTTTCAGTCTCTCGGTCCCTGCTTTGATGCACCTGTACTGACCTCGCCTTCTGGATGGTAGCGGGGTGAACAGGCAGTGCCTCGGGTGGTTGCTATCCTTGATGATCTTTTTGGCCTTCCTGTGACATCGGGTGGTGTAGGTGTCCTGGAGGGCAGGTAGTTTGCCCCCGGTGATGCGTTGTGCAGACCTCACTACACTCTGGAGAGCCTTACGGTTGTGGGCGGAGCAGTTGCCGTACCAGGAGGTGATACAGCACGACAGGATGCTCTCGATTGTGCATCTGTAAAAGTTTGTGAGTGTTTTTGGTGACAAGCCAAATTTCTTCAGCCTCGCTGCTGCGCCTTCTTCACCACGCTGTCTGTGTGGGTGGATCATTTCAGTTTGTCCGTGATGTGTACACCGAGGAACTTAAAACTTTCCACCTTCTCCACTACTGTCCCGTCATTGTGGATAGGGGGGTGCTCCCTCTGCTGTTTCCTGATGTCCACGATCATCTCCTTTGTTTTGTTGACATTGAGTGTGAGGTTATTTTCCTGACACCACACTCCGAGGGCTCTCATCTCCTCCTTGTAGGCCGTCTCGTCGTTGTTGGTAATCAAGCCTACCACTGTAGTGTCATCTGCAAATTTGATGATTGAGTTGGAGGCGTGCATGGCCACGCAGTCATGGGTGAACAGGGAGTACAGGAGTGTGCTGAGAACGCACCCTTGTGGGGCCCCAGTGTTGAGGATCAGCGGGGTGGAGATGTTGTTACCTACCCTCACCACTTGGGGGCGGCCCGTCAGAAAGTCCAGGACCCAGTTGCACAGGGCGGGGTCGAGACCCAGGGTTTCGAGCTTAATGACAAGTTTGGAGGGTACTATGGTGTTAAATGCTGAGCTGTAGTTGATGTAAGAACAGCATTCTTACATAGGTATTCCTCTTGTCTAGATGGGTTAGGGCAGTGTGCAGTGTGATTGCGATTGCGTCATCTGTGGACCTATTGGAGCGGTAAGCAAATGGGAGTGGGTCTAGAGTGTCAGATAGGGTGGAGGTGATATGGTCCTTGACTAGTCTCTCAAAGCACTTCATGATGACGGATGTGAGTGCTACGGGGAAATAGTCATTTAGCTCAGTTACCTTCGCTTTCTTGGGAAAAGGAACAATGGTGGCCCTCTTGAAGCATATGGGAACAGTAGACTGGGATAAGGATTGATTGTAAATGTCCGTAAACACACCAGCCAGCTGGTCTTCACATCCTCTGAGGACACGGCTGGGGATGCCGTCTGGGCCGGCAGCCTTGCGAGGGTTAACACGCTTAAATGTTTTACTCACGTTGGCTGCAGTGAAGGAGAGCCCACAGGTTTTGGTAGCGGGCCGTGTCAGTGGCACTGTGTTGTCCTCAAAGCGAGCAAAGAAGTTGTTTAGTTTGTCTGGGAGCAAGACATCGTGGTCCGCGACGGGGCTGGTTTTCCTTTTGTAATCCGTGATTGACTGTAGACCCTGCCACATACCTCTCGTGTCTGAGCTGTTGAATTGCGACTCTACTTTGTCTCTATACTGACGCTTAGCTTGTTTGATTGCCTTGCGGAGGGAATAGCTACACTGTTTGTTTTCGGTCATGTTTCCGGTCACCTTGCCCTGATTAAAAGCACTTTCAGTTTTGCACGAATGCTGCCATCAATCCACGGTTTCTGGTTGGGGAATGTTTTAATAGAGGCTGTGGGTACAACATCACCGATGCACTTGCTAATGAACTTGCTTACCGAATCAGCGTATTGAACAATGTTATTGTTCGACGCTATGTGGAACATATCCCAGTCCACGTGATCGAAGCGTGGAATCCGATTGGTCGGACCAGCGTTGAACAGACCTGAGCACGGGCGCTTCCTGGTTTAGTTTCTGTCTATAGGCTGGGAGCAACAAAATGGAGTCGTGGTCAGATTTTCCAGAAAAGAGGGCGGGGGAGGGCTTTATAAGCGTCGCTGAAGTTAGAATAACAATGATCCAGGGTTTTACCAGCCCGGGTCACGCATTCGATATGCTGATAAAATTTAGGGAGCCTTGTTTTCAGATTAGCCTTGTTAAAATCCCCAGCAACAATAAATGCAGCCTCGGGATATGTGGTTTCAGTTTACATAGAGTCCAATGAAGTTCTTTCAGGGCCGTCAATGTATCTGCTTGGAGGGGGGGGATATACACGACTGTGATTATGATCGAAGAGAATTCTCTTGGTAGATAATGCGGTTGGCATTTGATTGTAAGGAATTCTAGGTCAGGTGAAACAAAAGGACTTGAGTTCCTGTATGTTGTTATGATCACACCACGACTCGTTAATTATAAGGCATACAGCTCCGCCCTTCTTCTTACCAGAGAGATGTTTGTTTCTGTCGGCGCGATGCGTGTAGAAGCCAGGTGGCTGTACCGACTCTGATGACATATCCCGAGTGAGCCATGTTTCCGTGAAACAAAGAACCTTACAATCTCTGATGTCTCTCTGGAAGGCAACCCTTGCTCGGATTTCGTCTACCTTGTTGTCAAGAGACTGGACATTGGCGAGTAGTATGCTCGGGAGCGGTGTGCGATGTGCCCGTCTACGGAGCTTGACCAGAAGACCGTTCCGTCTGCCCCTTCTTTTGTGAACTCACGTGACATTCAATTACACTATTTGAACATATCAGTAACTGTAGAAAGACTTATGTGTAAATAGAATCAGCAGTCGATGAGGACCAGTCCATAAGGACCCTTTCCTACACCACATTAATGAAGTCTGCTCTTGAACCTGATTCAGAGATGCCAGTTAGTGTGCCTCATTACTTCCTCTCACACTTGTGATTCCTCAGTGGCTTCAGAGGAGACCCTCAGAGGGCGTCAAATTAACATCAACATTCCCAGTCTAGTGGGCCCTTGTCTGTCTGTCTGTCTGTCTGTCTGTCTGTCTGTCTGTCTGTCTGTCTGTCTGTCTGTCTGTCTGTCTGTCTGTCTGTCTGTCTGTCTGTCTGTCTGTCTGTCTGTCTGTCTGTCTGTCTGTCTGTGTCTGTCTGTCTGTCTGTGTCTGTCTGTCTGTCTGTGTTTGTTTACTGCCTTAATAATGCTAGGGACACATCACAGTTCAGCTGGAGTGTGTGTGTGTGTGTGTATGTATGTGTGTGTGTGTGTGTGTGTGTGTGTGTGTGCGTGTGCGTGTGCGTGCGCGTGCGCGTGCGTGTGCGTGTGTGTGTGTGTGTGTGGGCGCTTTGGGTTCAGAGTTTTGCTTCCCGTTTGTTGAACATCTTCACGTTTTAATGATCCAACGCGTAGGGGCTTGGGATCTGGTGAATATTGTCTGCTGTTTAGTCTACCAATCACAATGGTGACAAAGAGTCTGGGGGTGGGGTCAGGGAACGTTCTCCTCTCCTCAGCCTTGACTGAGACATACATACATACACACACACACACACACACACCACCCCCTTGACAGGGAGCTCTGGTTAATTTAAAGGCCTGCTGACGTTGAAAGGTAATTCATGGGAACACTATCGGGCACATTCTTACACTAACATATTCATACTCAACCTGTAACAAATGTTGAGACAATGTGGGACGTATTACAGTGAATATATAAACACATCACGTGAGACCTTTAGACGGTGGGGTTTGTTTTGATCTCTCGCAGCAGGTCAGAGGTGATAAATAGCAGCAAAAAACCTAACGGCTACAGAATCCAGGATGTCTTGATGAAGTTTACCTTTCTCAGTACTGCCATCTAGTGGGAAATGATGTTACAAGCAACTCCAAGCATCTCTCTACTAAGATATTTGGTCTCAGGATATATATATTTCTATGTCGGTTTCGGGAGATCGCATTCGCAACGCTGTTCCAATGTAGGCTGAATTTAGGCTGGTATTCAATCCAATGTGCTGTTATAGCGTAGCACACTGTACGGATCACTCAGCAGAAGATCGTATTCACGGTAAATGCTGCGCATGTAGGCTGAATTTAGGCTGGTATTCAATCCAATGTGCTGTTATAGCGTAGCTCACTGTACGGATCACTCAGCAGAAGATCGCATTCACGGTAAACGCTTGCGCATGTAGTGTGAAGCGTAAATTACCCCTTAAAAGTCAAGAGCAATGCGTTACTCTATAACACGACTTGGATTGAAGCCTGGCCTAAGTATCCTAATTTGTTTACAATAATAATAATATGTCATGTTTACAGTCCCATAGAGACACGTATTTATCTAGGTGTGTCTATCTCAACGACAGGGTTCAGTAATCACAGAATGTCGACCCCCCCACCCCACCTTCACTCTTTATCTTTGAGACCATCTCTCTCTCTCTCTCTCTCTCACACACACACACACACACACACACACACACACACACACACACACACACACACACACACACACACACACACACACACACACACACACACACACACACACACACACACACACACACACACACACACACACACACACACAACTGCCCTGTCATTCCCTGGCCAGACAGACAGACAGTGAGGTCCAGAGAGTGTTCTTGCCCCTGTGCCCTCTGCCTTGACCCCCCTCCCCTCATCTGCCCTCCTCCATCTCTCTCAGTGTGTGACAGTGTGTGATAGTGTGTGTATAGGATTGCCCCATCTTAACCCTGGGTGTAGTGGTTATCACCCCGCTGCTCCATCTTAACTCTGGGTATCATCCAGCTGCTCCATCTTAACCCTGGGTGTAGTGGTTATCACCCCGCTGCTCCATCTTAACTCTGCGTGTAGTTGTTATCACCCCGCTGCTCCATCTTAACCCTGGGTAACACCCCGCTGCCCCATCTTAACCCTGGGTGTAGTGGTTATCACCCCGCTGCTCCATCTTAACCCTGGGTATCACCCCGCTGCTCCATCTTAACCCTGGGTGTAGTGGTTATCACCCCGCTGCTCCATCTTAACCCTGGGTATCATCCAGCTGCTCCATCTTAACCCTGGGTGTAGTAGTTATCAACCCGCTGCTCCATCTTAACCCTGGGTGTAGTAGTTATCACCCCGCTGCTCCATCTTAACCCTGGGTATCACCCCGCTGCTCCATCTTAACCCTGGGTGTAGTAGTTATCAACCCGCTGCTCCATCTTAACCCTGGGTGTAGCGGTTATCACCCCGCTGCTCCATCTTAACCCTGGGTGTAGCGGTTATCACCCCGCTGCTCCATCTTAACCCTGGGTGTAGTAGTTATCACCCCGCTGCCCCATCTTAACCCTGGGTATCACCCCGCTGCTCCATCTTAACCCTGGGTGTAGTGGTTATCACCCCGCTGCCCCATCTTAACCCTGGGTATCACCCCGCTGCTCCATCTTAACCCTGGGTGTAGTGGTTATCACCCCGCTGCTCCATCTTAACCCTGGGTATCACCCCGCTGCTCCATCTTAACCCTGGGTGTAGTGGTTATCACCCCGCTGCTCCATCTTAACCCTGGGTATCACCCTGCTGCTCCATCTTAACCCTGGGTGTAGTAGTTATCACCCCGCTGCTCCATCTTAACCCTGGGTGTAGTAGTTATCACCCCGCTGCTCCATCTTAACCCTGGGTGTAGTGGTTATCACCCCGCTGCTCCATCTTAACCCTGGGTGTAGTAGTTATCACCCCGCTGCTCCATCTTAATCCTGGGTGTAGTGGTTATCACCCCGCTGCTCCATCTTAACCCTGGGTATCACCCCGCTGCTCCATCTTAACCCTGGGTGTAGTGGTTATCACCCCGCTGCTCCATCTTAACCCTGGGTATCACCCCGCTGCTCCATCTTAACCCTGGGTGTAGTAGTTATCACCCCGCTGCTCCATCTTAACCCTGGGTGTAGTGGTTATCACCCCGCTGCTCCATCTTAACCCTGGGTGTAGTAGTTATCACCCCGCTGCTCCATCTTAATCCTGGGTGTAGTGGTTATCACCCCGCTGCCCCATCTTAACCCTGGGTGTAGTGGTTATCACCCCGCTGCTCCATCTTAACCCTGGGTATCACCCCGCTGCTCCATCTTAACCCTGGGTGTAGTGGTTATCACCCCGCTGCTCCATCTTAACCCTGGGTGTAGTAGTTATCACCCCGCTGCTCCATCTTAACCCTGGGTGTAGCGGTTATCACCCCGCTGCTCCATCTTAACCCTGGGTGTAGTGGTTATCACCCCGCTGCTCCATCTTAACCCTGGGTGTAGTAGTTATCACCCCGCTGCTCCATCTTAACCCTGGGTATCACCCCGCTGCTCCATCTTAACCCTGGGTGTAGTAGTTATCACCCCGCTGCTCCATCTTAACCCTGGGTGTAGTAGTTATCACCCCGCTGCTCCATCTTAACCCTGGGTGTAGTAGTTATCACCCCGCTGCTCCATCTTAACCCTGGGTGTAGTGGTTATCACCCCGCTGCTCCATCTTAACCCTGGGTGTAGTGGTTATCACCCCGCTGCTCCATCTTAACCCTGGGTGTAGTAGTTATCACCCCGCTGCTCCATCTTAACCCTGGGTATCACCCCGCTGCCCCATCTTAACCCTGGGTGTAGTGGTTATCACCCCGCTGCCCCATCTTAACCCTGGGTATCACCCCGCTGCCCCATCTTAACCCTGGGTGTAGTGGTTATCACCCCGCTGCTCCATCTTAACCCTGGGTATCACCCCGCTGCTCCATCTTAACCCTGGCCACCTCTCGACAAGATGACCAGACGGTTTATCTGGCACGGCAAAACCCCTAGGGTTGGCCTGGATAAACTGACCCTGGATTACAGTCAAGGGGGCTTAAACCTCCCCAATTTTAGAATGTACTACTGGGCAGCACAGTCTAGGTTTCTGGCTCAGAGGTTTGACAAGGGTCCCTCTCCCTCATGGTTGAACATTGAAAAGCTTGAGGTAAATGATGACACTGGGGCAGAATTGTTTTACAAATGGGACAGAAAATCTATAAAAACCATCACAGACAACCCTTTAATCATACATTCTGTCCTGGCATGGTGCAAACTGCATGAGCTGTTCGGACGAGGGGGATTCCTTTCCCCTAAAACCCCTTTATGGAACAATAGATTGATTCCTATGTTTTTCCAGAATAGTAACTTTAGACCATGGTCTGATAAGGGGATCACTCTTCTGGAACATTGTTACGAGGAGGGAGTTCTTATGTCTTTTGATCAGCTGAAACAGAAATACCACTTGCCTAACAGGGACTTCTTTAGCTACCTACAACTACGAAACTTTATTAGGGTGACTCTCAAGGGACAATGGAACCTACCTAAGATGTCACCTATTGAACAACTCTGCCACGCAGACTCTGCCACTGTTCAAGACCATTTCCCGTGTTTACGATGCTCTTATGTCAGGACTAACACTGCCTGGGCTAGATAAACCCCGACTTAGATGGGAAAAAGATCTGGGTATTGATCTTGATGAGGGTCTATGGAGTGACCTATGCAGGGATGGTGTTACATCCACATTGAACTCCAGATACAGACTGATCCAGTTTAATTTCCTCCATCAGCTCTATATCACCCCATCTAGACTGCACAAGTTCAACCCTGATATCTCCTCCCTATGTTTTAGATGTGGCTCAGATGAAGGAACATTCCTCCATTCCACTTGGCAGTGTTCAAAACTACATGGTTTCTGGCAGGGGGTATGCGATACCATATCCTCAATTCATGGGGTTGTATTCCCTTTAGACCCGGAGGTCTGTCTACTGGGCAACTTTACTAACACCAATCTTAGGCAAAGCCATACTATAAAGCTAACAGAAATATTGCTAGCGATTGCCAAGAAATGTATCGCCTTGAAATGGAAATTGGATTCCCCCCTGCCAGTTGCAATGTGGCTATCAGAAGTTAATAGTTGTATCCCACTGGAGAAAATTACTTACCGCTCGAGGAATAAGTTAAATACATTTTACAGAATTTGGCAACCTTTTATTGACTATATGGAGAATCTCCCCCCACATCACATTGAATGAATCTCTATATTATCCTTATATAATGTTTCACACGTAATGTATAATATGTAGCCTACAGCAGGTGACCATATGATCCAATGTCTCATTATAAAAAATTTTTATTGTATGTTTGTATATATAATTATAATTTGTTTTATTTTTTCTTTCTTTGTTACGCTCATCTGTCACTGTCACTTTGTCCTATTGTTGTCTAATATCTTTTCACGTTTGTCTTCAATGTTGTTAATTGGAAAATGCAAAAAAATTAATAAAATTTAAAAATAAAAAAAACCCTGGCCACCTTGGCTACTCCAAACTAGTTTTTTAAAGGAACGTTTCCCTAGGAAATAACTGATTAGGAGATAGGCTTGCAATATTCCACGTTCGTAATTGGTGAAACTAAACAGAAATCCACACATGGTGTGAATAAATGGAATCTGTTTACATTGTATATCCTATGGAACTATGGATATGAGTTGTCATATTGGATATGAGACACTATTCATACATACATACATATTAATACATATACTGCACTTATCATATACATTCAACGGGTTAAAATGCTGTAATTCCCAAGAAGGGTATTTCAACATGGTCTCACCACTGTGGTATGGTGACCTGTCCCATCTGTGTGTAGTCACAGGATGTCTCTAAATCTCTTACAGTATATGTCCTGCTCCACATAGCATGAATACTTATTCCACATTCTTTCATAGGATACATCTCTAATAGCAGCCTATTCCCTATATAGACAACAGGACTCTGGTCATTCCCTATATAGACAACAGGACTCTGGTCATTCCCTATATAGACAACAGGACTCTGGTCATTCCCTATATAGACAACAGGACTCTGGTCATTACCAGAGCCTTTTGGACCAGAGTCCTGTTGTCTATATAGGGAATGACCAGAGCCCTGTTGTCTATATAGGGAATGACCAGAGTCCTGTTGTCTATATAGGGAATGACCAGAGTCCTGTTGTCTATATAGGGAATGACCAGAGTCCTGTTGTCTATATAGGGAATGACCAGAGTCCTGTTGTCTATATAGGGAATGACCAGAGTCCTGTTGTCTATATAGGGAATGACCAGAGCCCTGTTGTCTATATAGGGAATGACCAGAGTCCTGTTGTCTATATAGGGAATGACCAGAGTCCTGTTGTCTATATAGGGAATGACCAGAGTCCTGTTGTCTATATAGGGAATGACCAGAGTCCTGTTGTCTATATAGGGAATGACCAGAGCCCTGTTGTCTATATAGGGAATGACCAGAGTCCTGTTGTCTATATAGGGAATGACCAGAGTCCTGTTGTCTATATAGGGAATGACCAGAGTCCTGTTGTCTATATAGGCAATGACCAGAGCCCTGTTGTCTATATAGGGAATGACCAGAGCCCTGTTGTCTATATAGGGAATGACCAGAGCCCTGTTGTCTATATAGGGAATGACCAGAGTCCTGTTGTCTATATAGGGAATGACCAGAGTCCTGTTGTCTATATAGGGAATGACCAGAGTCCTGTTGTCTATATAGGGAATGACCAGAGTCCTGTTGTCTATATAGGGAATGACCAGAGTCCTGTTGTCTATATAGGGAATGACCAGAGTCCTGTTGTCTATATAGGGAATGACCAGAGTCCTGTTGTCTATATAGGGAATGACCAGAGTCCTGTTGTCTATATAGGGAATGACCAGAGCCCTGTTGTCTATATAGGGAATGACCAGAGTCCTGTTGTCTATATAGGGAATGACCAGAGCCCTGTTGTCTATATAGGGAATGACCAGAGTCCTGTTGTCTATATAGGGAATGACCAGAGTCCTGTTGTCTATATAGGGAATGACCAGAGTCCTGTTGTCTATATAGGGAATGACCAGAGTCCTGTTGTCTATATAGGGAATGACCAGAGCCCACTGTAAAGGGAAAAGGGTGCCATTTGGGACGCAGACGGCCTCATCCAGTACGTAGCCAGCATAACGTGCCTCATCAATACAGATCAGCCCAGTCTCACAACCAGGACGATTAGATTCCCTACGCTGAGAGATGGAGCTCAATGCTTTTCTTATTTTCATTTTTTTATTTTTATACTTTAACACTTTTTCCCCCCTTAAAACTGCATTGTTGGTTAAGGGCTTGTAAGTAAGTATTTCACTGTAAGGTCTACACCTGTTGTATTTGGTGCATGTGACAAATACAAATTTATTTGATTTGATCACAGGGAATGTTCCGCCCGCTGGGATGGGCCAGCCGGACCCCGTGCAAAACTAGGTCTGCTTTCTCTCTCTGAGACTCACAACCCTGCTGTATTATACTGCATTATAAACCGGCTGGTTCGAGCCATAGAATGCTGATTGGCTGAAAGCCGTGGTATATCAAACCGTATACCACGGGAATGACTTAAAAGTACTTTTCACAGTTCTAATTACGTTGGTAATCAGTTTAGAATAGCAATAAGGCACCTCCGGGGTTTGTGGTATATGGACAAGGGCGTAGTGCACACAGCGGTGTTATTAGGAGAACTAGAGCCGCAAAGGATAGTGGAGTACAGTACAGTACATATTAGCAGGGCTAGGCTGTGATAGTACAGTACAGTACATATTAGCTGGGCTAGGCTGTGAAAGTACAGTACAGTACAGTACATATTAGCAGGGCTAGGTTGTGATAGTACAGTACAGTACAGTACATATTAGCTGGGCTAGGCTGTGAAAGTACAGTACAGTACAGTACATATTAGCTGGGCTAGGCTGTGAAAGTACAGTACAGTACAGTACATATTAGCAGGGCTAGGCTGTGATAGTACAGTGCAGTACATCTTAGCAGGGCTAGGCTGTGATAGTACAGCACAGTACATATTAGCAGGGCTAGGCTGTGATAGTACAGTGCAGTACATATTAGCGGGGCTAGGCTGTGATAGTACAGCACAGTACATATTAGCAGGGCTAGGCTGTGATAGTACAGCACAGTACATATTAGCAGGGCTAGGCTGTGATAGTACAGTACAGTACATATTAGCAGGGCTAGGTTGTGATAGTACAGTACATATTAGCAGGGCTAGGTTGTGATAGTACAGTACAGTACAGTACATATTAGCTGGGCTAGGCTGTGATAGTACAGTACAGTACAGTACATATTAGCTGGGCTAGGCTGTGATAGTACAGCACAGTACATATTAGCAGGGCTAGGCTGTGATAGTACAGCACAGTACATATTAGCAGGGCTAGGCTGTGATAGTACAGCACAGTACATATTAGCAGGGCTAGGCTGTGATTGTACAGTACATATTAGCAGGGCTAGGTTGTGATAGTACAGTACATTACATATTAGCAGGGCTAGGTTGTGATAGTACAGTACAGTACAGTACATCTTAGCAGGGCTAGGCTGTGATAGTACAGTACAGTACATATTAGCAGGGCTAGGCTGTGATAGTACAGCACAGTATATATTAGCAGGGCTAGGCTGTGATAGTACAGTACAGTACATCTTAGCAGGGCTAGGCTGTGATAGTACAGTACATATTAGCAAGGCTAGGCTGTGATAGTACAGCACAGTACATATTAGCAGGGCTAGGCTGTGATAGTACAGTACAGTACATCTTAGCAGGGCTAGGCTGTGATAGTACAGTACATATTAGCAGGGCTAGGCTGTGATTGTACAGTACATATTAGCAGGGCTAGGTTGTGATAGTACAGTACATTACATATTAGCAGGGCTAGGTTGTGATAGTACAGTACAGTACAGTACATCTTAGCAGGGCTAGGCTGTGATAGTACAGTACAGTACATATTAGCAGGGCTAGGCTGTGATAGTACAGTACATATTAGCAGGGCTAGGCTGTGATAGTACAGCACAGTACATATTAGCAGGGCTAGGCTGTGATAGTACAGTGCAGTACAGTACACTACAGTACAGTACATATTAGCAGGGCTAGGCTGTGATAGTACAGTACAGTACAGTACATATTAGCAGGGCTAGGCTGTGAAAGTACAGTACAGTACAGTACAGTACAGTACAGTACAGTACAGTACAGTACAGTACAGTACATATTAGCAGGGCTAGGCACCAAGAATAACACAATAAAGTTCAACAGATGATTTCCATTGTGGTCCTTTTGTAGGGGGGAGAGGGGAACGCAGCGAGGTTGGGAATTGCAGTGGCAACACACAAGACAGACAAAATTGTTGTTTGTTTCTTAAAATGAGCTAATTGGTACAGTTCAATTTCCTAATAAACAACTATGGACAGGTACATCTCCCTTGTCTCACATACCCTTAATATATACAACAATCAATCCCTAGTATATACAAACCAATCACAGTATGATACATAATATACACCGTAGACCGTATGCTATCCCGGGGGAATTTCCTTCTCAGCCACGTACTATAATCTTTACGACTCACTTAGGAGACATGCTACTATTTAGCATTTTTTCCCCAGTGAGAACTTGAAACTACCCATTGAAGGTATACATTTCAAATTCTTAGCAAGACTATTCCTAAAAATGGCAGATGATTGATAAAATGTTTATTTCTCGGTACCACTATTAAATCTAGAAGGAACAACATCAGTTATGGTTGTCCCGGACCGAGTTAAAGTAGTTACATAGGTACCTGGGGACCATGCTGGGGACAAGTTTATAAACAGGACACCGTTTAATCTGAGAGACTGTCTCCTCCACTTTGAGCTATCTGAGGCTTTCAAAGTGGGAATGGTCAAGATGAGTACGTGCTGGAAGTTTAAGAATAATCCTGACTAATTTGTTCTCAGATGTCTGCAATTTATTTTTTAATTATCTTGGTGGCACTATTGTACCAGGAAGAGCACGCAGAGTCGAAGTGGCACTGAACAAGAGCCACTGTCAATGACACCATTGCATTCTTATCCAGATATTTGGAGGTTCTTGCCAGGAACCTAATTCTATGGTTCACTTTGGAGATAACGTTTTGTGCCATGCTCTCCCCTGTCAGATGATTATCTAGCACACATCCAAGATACTTAACATCCAAGATACTTAACATCCAAGATACTTAACATCCAAGATACTTATCCAAGATACTTAACATCCAAGATACTTAACAGAGTCTTTTTCTGTGACTACTAAATCACCTACTACCACCTTAAAATCTGGATATTTTCTCAGTGTCACTTTCTACACAAACAAGGTGGACTCTGTTTTTACAAGGCGAAGTGACAGCTTATGTTCATCTAACCATTTCAAATCAAATCAAATTTTATTAGTCACATGCGCCGAATACAACTAGACCTTACAGAGAAATGCTTACTTACGAGCCCCTAAACGACAGTGCAGTTTAAAAAAAATACAGATAAGAATAAGATATAAAAGTAACAAGTCATTAAAGAGAAGCAGTAAAAAATCACAATATATACAGGGGGGTGCCGCTACAGAGTCAATGTGCGGAGGCATCGGTTAGTTGAGGTAGTATGTACATGTAGGTAGAGTTAATTAAAGTGACTATGCATAGATGAGCGTGGCAGTAGTGTGGAGACGGGGGGGAGGGGGGCAATGCAAATAGTCTGGGTAGCCATTTGACTAGATGTTCAGGAGTCTTATGGCTTGGGGGTAGAAGCTGTTTAGAAGCCTCTTGTACCTAGACTTGGCGCTCCGGTACCACTTGCCGTGTGGTAGCAGGGCAAACAGTCTATGACTAGGGTGGTTGGAGTCTTTGCCTTCCTCTGACACCGCCTGGTATAGAGGTCCTGGATAGCAGGAAGCTTGGCCCCGGTGATGTACTGGGCCATTCACACTACCCTCTGTAGTGCCTTGCGGTCGGAGGCCGAGCAGTTGCCATACCAGGCAGTGATGCAACCAGTCAGGATGCTCTCGATGGTGCAGCTGTAAAACCTTTTGAGGATCTGAGGACCCATGCCAAATCTTTTCAGTCTCCTGAGGGGGAATAGGTTTTGTCGTGCCCGCTTCACAACTGTAATGGTGTGCTTGGACCATGTTAGTCTGTTGGTGATGTGGACACCAAGGAACTTGAAGCTCTCAATCTGCTCCACTGCAGCCCCGTCGATGAGAATGGGGGCGTACTCGGTCCTCTTTTTCCTGTAGTCCACAATCATCTCCCTTTTCTTGATCACGTTGAGGGAGAGGTTGTTGTCCTGGCACCACACGACCAGGTCTCTGACCTCCTCCCTATAGGCTCTCGTTGTTGTTGGTGATCAGGCCTACAACTGTTGTGTCATCGGCAAATTTAATGATGGTGTTGGAGTCGTGCCTGGCCATGCAGTCATGAGTGAACAGGGAGTACAGGAGGGGGCTGAGCACTCACCCCTGAGGGGGCACTGTGTTGAGGATCAGCGTGGTGGATGTGTTGTTACCTATCCTTACAACCTGGTTGCGGCCCGTCAGGAAGTCCCGGATCCAGTTGCAGAGGGAGGTGTTTAGTCCCAGGGTCCTTAGCTTATTGATGAGCTTTGAGGGCACTATGGTGTTGAACTCTGAGCTGTAGTCAATGAATAGCATTCTCACATAGGTGTTCCTTTTGTCCAGCTGGGAAAGGGCAGTGTGGAGTGCAATAGAGACTGCATCATCTGTGGATCTGTTGGGGCGGTATGCAAATTGGAGTGGGTCTAGGGTTTCTGGGATGATGGTGTTGATGTGAGCCATGACCAGCCTGTCAAAGCACTTCATGGCTACAGACGTGAGTGCTACGGGTCGGTAGTCATTTAGGCAGGTTACCTTAGTGCTCTTGGGCACAGGCACTATGGTGGTCTGCTTAAAACATGTTGGTATTAAAGACTCGGAGAGGGAGAGGTTGAAAATGTCAGTGAAGACACTTGCTAGTTGGTCAGTGCATGCTCGCAGTACACGTCCGGGTAATCAGTCTTGCCCTGCGGCCTTGTGAATGTTACTTACTCACATCGGCTGCGGAGAGCGTGATCACACAGTCTTCCGGTACAGCTCGTGCTCTCATGCCTGTTTCAGTGTTATTTGCCTAGAAGTAGTTTAGCTCGTCCGGTAGGCTCGTGTCACTGGGCAGCTGTCGGCTGTGCTTCCCTTTGTGGTCTGTAATGGTTAGCAGGCCCTGCCACATCCGACAAGTATCAGAGCTGGTGTAGTACAACTCGATCTTAGTCCTGTATTGACGCTTTGCCTGTTTGATTGTTCGTCGGAGGGCATAGCGGGATTTCTGTGTTGTTGTTTGTGTCGCACTGCTTTGCTTTATCTTGGCCAGGTCGCAGTTGTAAATGAGAACTTGTTCTCAACTAGCCTACCTGGTTAAATAAAGGTGAAGTAAAAATAAAAATAAATAAATAAGCTTCCGGGTTAGAGTCCTGCTCCTTGAAAGCGGCAGCTCTAGCCTTTAGCTCAGTGCGGATGCTGCCTGTAATCCATGGCTTCTGGTTGGGGTATGTACGTACGGTCCCTGTGGGGATGACATCATCGATGCACTTATTGATGAAGCCAATGACAGATGTGGTGTACTCCTCAATGCCACTGGAGGAATCCTGGAACATATGCCAATCTGTGCTAGCAAAACAGTCCTGCAGCTTAGCATCTGCTTCATCTGACCACTTTTTTATTGATCTAGTCACTGGTGCTTCCTGCTTTAATTTATGCTTGTGAGCAGGAATCAGGAGGATGGAATTATGGTCAGATTTGCCAAATGGAGGGCGAGGGAGAGCTTTGTATGCATCTCTGTGTGTGGAGTATAGGTGGTCCAGAGTTCTTTTCCCTCTGGTTGCACATTTAACATGCTGATAGAAATTTGGTAAAACAGATTTAAGTTTTCCTGCATTAAAGTCCCCGGCTACTAGGAGCGCCGCCTCTGGGTGAGCGTTTTTTTGTTTCCTTATGGCAGAATACAGTTCATTCAATGCTATCTTAGTACCAGCCTTTGACTGTGATGGTATGTAAACAGCTACAAAGAATATAGATGAAAACTCTCTCGGTAGGTAATGTGGTCTGCAGCTTATCATGAGAAACTCTACCTCAGGCGAGCAAGAGCTCAAGACTTCCTTAGATATCGTGCACCAGCTATTGTTTACAAAAATACAGAGACTGTCTTACCAACAGAGCAGAATCATCTGCATAGAGGAAAAAGTCACATGTACAGGCAGATTTCAGATCATTTATACAGTTATACCAGTGTTGGCGGTGGCCTAGTGAAAGGCCACAGTTGTCACATTTTGCTGCCTTAAATTTAAATCTAAAATTACATTTACACAACCTGCTCCACATTTTCAAAGTGAAACAAAAAGTATAGAAAATGTTCTAAACTAAGGGCTGGATTCTATCAGATCCGGGCGCGCCGACACCCGTGTAGTGTTTTTTTTTTTTTGTGTCAGAGGTGGAGCTGTCAAATCCACAAGTGGCTCCTTGCGTTAGTTTATCCGGGACACTGCCATTGGATGCAACGAAATCACCCAACTTTTTAATCTGACAAATCCCATCCCATGCAGCGGCAGAGAAGTTCCTGCAGCTGCATTACAAGTTCAAACACTCGATTGCGTGATGTTCTACACCTCAATTAGACTAAACCCCCCCCCCATCCAAATTAACATGAAAACATGCATTAGCCTACACTTTCTATCGCCGTTTTGAACTTCTAACGCAATAGGGATAGTAAGGAAGGGCGTGGTTTGTGGCAGACAAGAGCAGCCGCTCGTCTACAGTGTTTGACAGCTCATACTGCAGTTCCACCTCCAACATCTCCAACAACTCGAACATCTTCAACACTGCCAACACGGCCAACATCTCCAACATCTCCAACACCGCCAACACCGCCAACTCCTCCAACAATGCCAACACCGTCAACACTGGCAACACCTAAAACAGCTCCAACACCTTCAACACCGCCAGCACGGCCAACAGCTCCAACACGTCCAACACGGCCAACACCACCAACACCCCCAACACCTAAAACAGTTCCAACACCGCCAACACCTCCAACCCAGCCAACACCACCAACACCGCGAACACCTAAAACAGTTCCAACACCGCCAACACCTAAAACAGTTCCAACACCGCCAACACCTCCAACCCAGCCAACACCACCAACACCGCGAACACCTAAAACAGTTCCAACACCGCCAACACCTAAAACAGTTCCAACACCACCAACACCGCGAACACCTAAAACAGTTCCAACACCGCCAACACCTAAAACAGTTCCAACACCACCAACACCTCCAACACCTAAAACAGTTCCAACACCGCCAACACCTAAAACAGTTCCAACACCGCCAACACCTCCAACCCAGCCAACACCACCAACAGCGCCAACACCTAAAACAGTTCCAACACCTAAAACAGTTCCAACACTGCCAACACCTCCAACACCACCAACACCACCAACACCGCCAACAGCTAAAACATTTCCAACACCGCCAACACCTCCAACACCGCCAACAACTCCAACACTGCTATGCAGATATCTGCCAACGCTCGGTCTGATTGAATCAAGGCCTTATAAAACATTCTAAACAAAGATATCTTGATTGCGAATGTCTTCGACACACCCCAAAGTTAATACTTGGTGGAAGCACCTTTGACAGCAATTACAGCTGTAAATAATTTTGAAAAAGATTCTACCAACAGTGCACACAGTTAAGGCAACATATATCTATTTATTTTTCTAAATAAATTGCTCATCCCAGGGTTAGGTATTCAGAAGTCTTCTAACTTTTTACCTGGGTGTTGCTCCTTTCATATTTCTTGGGTGGGTGTTGCTCCTTTCATATTTCTTGTGATCCTGATAAACTCCTCAGTCCTTGCTGGTGACAAGCATACCCATAACATGATGCTGCCACCACAATACTTGAAAATACAGAAAATACTTTTTTCTTTCACAGGTTGTGTAAATCTGCAGGGGGGGGGGGGAAATCGAATTTAATCCCTTTTTAGATAAAATTTTAAAGGCAGCAAAATGTAAAGACTGTGCAACAGGTGTTTAGACCTTCACTAGGAGGCAATGTATCGGCCCTGAGGTTTCCTGAGGCCCGTTTGATATTGGACTGTCCTAATAATGATTGGTTGATTGATTGATGGCTGATTTACTCTCCTGTACATAAAACAGCTGCTCTCTTCTAGGAAAGTTCAATACTCTCCTCATCCTCTCTTCTCATCTTATTTTAGGTTTTCAGTTTATACTAAATATGCTTTTGGCATCACCTTATCGATACCCTGGTACTAAAACTCAATGCTTCAAAATGTGTACAAACGTAATTTCACTTTGGGATTTGTTAATGATGGGAAAATAACTCTATATGCACATTAGCAGAGGCACAGTCCCATCTGAGCATTTAGAGAATGAACACCGCTTCACATTGAAGTCGACAGGTCATCCTAGACTCCTAGTTGGAGCTTGCGTCAGTGCGGTCAGTCACAGATTTTAAATGAGTTTCCTGGCCTTTAACGGCCTCAACAGAAGCCTAGTGTGAGTGTTCTGAGGACTGAGGTTTGAGAACAAAGAGGACTACCGCAGGTTGGCCGGGTAGTCCCCAGCCTCTCCACCAATTAACATTCCTGCTACCTTTATGACCCGGCCTAGGCCCGCCCCTTCACTCACACCTCATAAAAGTCACAAACATCAATTCTTGTAAACCATAACTGTCATTATAATCCCATTAAAAACAACCCGCTGAGCAATTTACAGTGCCTGCCAGGCTAGAGGGATCCCCTCAGTTATAAAAACCCTCTACCAAACAGCTTGCAGAACAAATGAGGAAGTTTATTGAGAGTAATTTGCCAAAATATGACACAATAGTGACACCACTGCTACTTTGGTCCCCTGGTTCTTGTTTTGTACCTGGCTTCTCCAGGGCTCTAACCCAAATGGCTCCCTAATCCCTACATAGTGCACTACCTTTGACCATGGCCCATAGTGCACTACCTTTGACCATGGCCCATAGTGCACTACTTTTGACCATGGCCCATAATGCACTACCTTTGACCATGGCCCATAGTGCACTACCTTTGACCATGGCCCATAGTGCACTACCTTTGACCATGGCCCATAGTGCACTACCTTTGACCATGGCCCATAGTGCACTGCTTTTCACCAGGGCCCATAGTGCACTGCTTTTCACCAGGGCCCATAGTGCACTGCTTTTCACCAGGGCCCATAGTGCACTACTTTTGACCATGGCCCATAGTGCACTGCTTTTCACCAGGGCCCATAGTGCACTACTTTTGACCATGGCCCATAATGCACTGCTTTTCACCAGGGTCTGTAGTGCACTGCTTTTCACCAGGGCCCATAGTGCACTACTTT
The DNA here is from genome assembly GCF_016432855.1 of Salvelinus namaycush. NCBI lineage: Eukaryota > Metazoa > Chordata > Actinopteri > Salmoniformes > Salmonidae > Salvelinus > Salvelinus namaycush. Next base: position 2,237,791 of record NC_052318.1, on the reverse strand, counting down.
TCACCAGGGCCCGTAGTGTGATTTGTAGGGAATAGGGAGGCATTTGGAACGCAAACAGTATTTCCCTGAAATTGAGGACAGGTCTGACAGAGCAGGTTGCCTTTTAAGGAAACGCCACCCCTACCTTCCAAAAACACTATTTGCATCAGTAAGCCCTCAAATCCTTCTGTGATTGGTCCAACCTGTTGGCCCGGCTTGAGCTCACATTCAGGGATTTTGAGGATCGACAATAGGGTAGGGCAGTTGGCATCAAGGAACACTGGCAGGCCAGAAATATGGGTGTCTCCAGATGAAGTGACGTAAAGCAGTGGATGTCCTGTTTCCTGTCCAGGCCCAACTAATCATCAGAATGACTTAATACAAAAGGCCATTCATGCAGGAATACAAAACATTTGTCCGATTTAAGCATTTCAAAATGTATAGAACGATATATACTAAGTACACAAAACATTAAGAACAGCTGCTCGTTCCATGGCAGACTGACCAGGTGAATCCAGGTGAAAAGCGATGATCCCTTATTGACGTCACTTGTTAAATCCACTTCAATCAGTGTAGATGAAGGGGAGGAGACAGGTTAAAGAAGGATTTTTAAGCCTTGAGACAATTGAGACATGGATTATGTGCAACTCAATATTAGGAAGGTATTCCTAATGTTTGGTATAGTCAGTGTACAGTAGAACTACTCTTTAATGCTTCTCTTCAGATGTGGCCATTTTATACAGCTAAAGATAACACACCTTCATGTTGCCATGTCCCTGTTCATGTTGATATGTCCCTGTTCATGTCCCTGTTCATGTTGCCATGTCCCTGTTCATGTTGACATGTCCCTGTTCATGTTGCCATGTCCCTGTTCATGTCCCTATTCATGTTGCCATGTCCCTGTTCATGTCCCTGTTCATGTTGCCATGTCCCTGTTCATGTTGCCATGTCCCTGTTCATGTTGCCATGTCCCTATTCATGTTGCCATGTCCCTGTTCATGTTGCCATGTCCCTGTTCATGTCCCTGTTCATGTTGCCATGTCCCTATTCATGTTGCCATGTCCCTGTTCATGTCCCTATTCATGTTGCCAAGTCCCTGTTCATGTTGCCATGTCCCTATTCATGTTGCCATGTCCCTATTCATGTTGCCAAGTCCCTGTTCATGTCCCTATTCATGTTGCCATGTCCCTGTTCATGTTGCGATGTCCCTGTTCATGTCCCTATTCATGTTGCCATGTCCCTGTTCATGTTGCCATGTCCCTATTCATGTTGCCATGTCCTTGTTCATGTCCCTATTCATGTTGCCATGTCCCTATTCATGTTGCCAAGTCCCTGTTCATGTTGCGATGTCCCTATTCATGTTGCCATGTCCCTGTTCATGTCCCTATTCATGTTTCCATGTCCCTATTCATGTTGCCATGTCCCTGTTCATGTTGCCATGTCCTTGTTCATGTCCCTATTCATGTTGCCATGTCCCTATTCATGTTGCCATGTCCCTGTTCATGTTGCCATGTCCCTGTTCATGTTGCCATGTCCCTGTTCATGTTTCCATGTCCCTGTTCATGTCCCTATTCATGTTGCCATGTCCCTGTTCATGTTGCCATGTCCCTATTCATGTTGCCATGTTCCTGTTCATGTTGCCATGTCCCTGTTCATGTCCCTGTTCATGTTGCCATGTCCCTGTTCATGTCCCTGTGCATGTTGCCATGCCCCTGTGCATGTTGCCATGTCCCTGTTCATGTCCCTATTCATGTTGCCATGTCCCTGTTCATGTTGCCATGCCCCTGTGCATGTTGCCATGTCCCTGTTCATGTCCCTATTCATGTTGCCATGTCCCTGTTCATGTTGCCATGTTCCTGTTCATGTTTCCATGTCCCTGTTCATGTCCCTATTCATGTTGCCATGTCCCTGTTCATGTTGCCATGTCCCTGTTCATGTCCCTATTCATGTTGCCATGTCCCTGTTCATGTCCCTATTCATGTTGCCATGTCCCTGTTCATGTCCCTGTTCATGTTGCCATGTCCCTGTTCATGTCCCTATTCATGTTGCCATGTCCCTGTTCATGTTGCCATGTCCCTGTTCATGTCCCTATTCATGTTGCCATGTCCCTGTTCATGTTGCCATGTCCCTGTTCATGTCCCTGTTCATGTTGCCATGTCCCTATGCATGTTGCCATGTCCCTGTTCATGTTGCCATGTCCCTGTTCATGTTGCCATGTCCCTATTCATGTTGCCATGTCCCTGTTCATGTTGCCATGTCCCTATTCATGTTTCCATGTCCCTGTTCATGTCCCTATTCATGTTGCCATGTCCCTATTCATGTTGCCATGTCCCTGTTCATGTTGCCATGTCCCTGTTCATGTTGACATGTCCCTGTTCATGTCCCTATTCATGTTGCCATGTCCCTGTTCATGTTGCCATGTCCCTGTTCATGTTGACATGTCCCTGTTCATGTTGCCATGTCCCTGTTCATGTTGCCATGTCCCTGTTCATGTTGCCATGTCCCTGTTCATGTTGCCATGTCCCTGTTCATGTTGCCATGTCCCTGTTCATGTTGACATGTCCCTGTTCATGTCCCTATTCATGTTGCCATGTCCCTGTTCATGTTGCCATGTCCCTGTTCATGTTGCCATGTCCCTGTTCATGTTTCCATGTCCCTGTTCATGTCCCTATTCATGTTGCCATGTCCCTGTTCATGTTGACATGTCCCTGTTCATGTTGCCATGTCCCTATTCATGTTGCCATGTCCCTGTTCATGTTGATATGTCCCTGTTCATGTTGCCATGTCCCTATTCATGTTGCCATGTCCCTGTTCATGTTGCCATGTCCCTATTCATGTTGCCATGTCCCTATTCATGTTGCCATGTCCCTGTTCATGTTGCCATGTCCCTATTCATGTTGCCATGTCCCTGTTCATGTTGCCATGTCCCTATTCATGTTTCCATGTCCCTGTTCATGTCCCTATTCATGTTGCCATGTCCCTATTCATGTTGCCATGTCCCTGTTCATGTTGCCATGTCCCTGTTCATGTTGACATGTCCCTGTTCATGTTGCCATGTCCCTATTCATGTTGCCATGTCCCTGTTCATGTTGATATGTCCCTGTTCATGTTGCCATGTCCCTATTCATGTTGCCATGTCCCTGTTCATGTCGCCATGTCCCTATTCATGTTGCCATGTCCCTATTCATGTTGCCATGTCCCTGTTCATGTTGCCATGTCCCTATTCATGTTGCCATGTCCCTGTTCATGTTGCGATGTCCCTATTCATGTTGCCATGTCCCTGTTCAAGTTGCCAAGTCCCTGTTCATGTCCCTATGCATGTTGCCATGTCCCTATTCATGTTGCCATGTCCCTGTTCATGTCCCTATTCATGTTGCCATGTCCCTGTTCATGTTGCCATGTCCCTGTTCATGTTGCCATGTCCCTGTTCATGTTGATATGTCCCTGTTCATGTTGCCATGTCCCTATTCATGTTTCCATGTCCCTGTTCATGTCCCTATTCATGTTGCCATGTCCCTGTTCATGTTGCCATGTCCCTGTTCATGTTGCCATGTCCCTGTTCATGTTGCCATGTCCCTGTTCATGTTGATATGTCCCTGTTCATGTTGCCATGTCCCTGTTCATGTCCCTATTCATGTTGCCATGTCCCTGTTCATGTTGCCATGTCCCTGTTCATGTTGCCATGTCCCTGTTCATGTTGACATGTCCCTGTTCATGTTGCCATGTCCCTGTTCATGTTGATATGTCCCTGTTCATGTTGCCATGTCCCTGTTCATGTTGCCATGTCCCTGTTCATGTTGCCATGTCCCTGTTCATGTCCCTATTCATGTTGCCATGTCCCTGTTCATGTTGCCATGTCCCTGTTCATGTTGCCATGTCCCTGTTCATGTTGCCATGTCCCTGTTCATGTTGCCATGTCCCTGTTCATGTTGCCATGTCCCTGTTCATGTTGATATGTCCCTGTTCATGTTGCCATGTCCCTGTTCATGTCCCTGTTCATGTTGCCATGTCCCTGTTCATGTTGCCATGTCCCTGTTCATGTTGCCATGTCCCTGTTCATGTTGCCATGTCCCTGTTCATGTTGATATGTCCCTGTTCATGTTGCCATGTCCCTGTTCATGTCCCTATGCATGTTGCCATGTCCCTGTTCATGTTGATATGTCCCTGTTCATGTTGCCATGTCCCTGTTCATGTTGCCATGTTCCTGTTCATGTTGCCATGTCCCTGTCCATGTCCCTATTCATGTTGCCATGTCCCTATTCATGTTGCCATGTTCCTGTTCATGTTGCCATGTCCCTGTTCATGTTGCCATGTCCCTGTTCATGTCCTTGTGCATGTTGCCATGCCCCTGTGCATGTTGCCATGTCCCTGTTCATGTCCCTGTTCATGTTGCCATGTTCCTGTTCATGTTGCCATGTCCCTGTTCATGTTGCCATGTCCCTGTTCATGTCCTTGTGCATGTTGCCATGCCCCTGTGCATGTTGCCATGTCCCTGTTCATGTCCCGGTTCATGTTGCCATGTCCCTGTTCATGTTTCCATGTCCCTGTTCATGTTGCCATGTCCCTGTTCATGTCCCTATTCATGTCGCCAAGTCCCTGTTCATGTCCCTATTCATGTTGCCATGTCCCTGTTCATGTCCCTGTTCATGTTGCCATGTCCCTGTTCATGTCCCTATTCATGTTGCCATGTCCCTGTTCATGTTGCCATGTCCCTGTTCATGTTGCCATGTCCCTGTTCATGTTGCCATGTCCCTGTTCATGTCCCTATTCATGTTGCCATGTCCCTGTTCATGTTGCCATGTCCCTGTTCATGTCCCTATTCATGTTGCCATGTCCCTGTTCATGTTGCCATGTCCCTGTTCATGTTGCCATGTCCCTATTCATGTTGACATGTCCCTGTTCATGTTGCCATGTCCCTATTCATGTTGCCATGTCCCTGTTCATGTTGCCATGTCCCTGTTCATGTTGCCATGTCCCTATTCATGTTGCCATGTCCCTGTTCATGTTGCCATGTCCCTATTCATGTTGCCATGTCCCTATTCATGTTGCCATGTCCCTGTTCATGTTGCCATGTCCCTATTCATGTTGCCATGTCCCTGTTCATGTTGCGATGTCCCTATTCATGTTGCCATGTCCCTGTTCAAGTTGCCAAGTCCCTGTTCATGTCCCTATGCATGTTGCCATGTCCCTATTCATGTTGCCATGTCCCTGTTCATGTCCCTATTCATGTTGCCATGTCCCTGTTCATGTTGCCATGTCCCTGTTCATGTTGCCATGTCCCTGTTCATGTTGATATGTCCCTGTTCATGTTGCCATGTCCCTATTCATGTTGCCATGTCCCTGTTCATGTTGCCATGTCCCTGTTCATGTCCCTATTCATGTTGCCATGTCCCTGTTCATGTTGCCATGTCCCTATTCATGTTGCCATGTCCCTGTTCATGTTGCCATTTCCCTATTCATGTTGCCATGTCCCTATTCATGTTGCCATGTCCCTATTCATGTTGCCATGTCCCTATTCATGTTGCCATGTCCCTATTCATGTTGCCATGTCCCTATTCATGTATTTCCATGAGCCTATAAAGCGACCTAGGCTGCATCCCAAATGGCACCCTATTCCCTATGGGTCCTGGTTAGAAGTAGTGCACTATAAAGGGAATAGTACACCGTGTCAGAAGTCTGCTGCTGTCACACTGATCTTATAGGACATCGTCACCCTAACATTTATGCAGAGCAACTAGGGTTAAGCGCCTTGCTGAAGGGCACATCGAATGATTTTTCACCTAGTCAGCTTGGGGATTTCGAATTAGCGACTTTTCGGTTACTGGCCCAACGCTCTTAGACGCTAGGCTATCTGCCATCATAACACTGGGACCAGAGACTGCTATGATGTCACACTGATCTAATATGACATCATAACACTGGGACCAGAGACTGCTATGATGTCACACTGATCTAACAGGACATCATAACACTGGGACCAGAGACTGCTATGATGTCACACTGATCTAATATGACATCATAACACTGGGACCAGAGACTGCTATGATGTCACACTGATCTAATATGACATCATAACACTGGGACCAGAGACTGCTATGATGTCACACTGATCTAATACAACATCATAACACTGGGACCAGAGACTGCTATGATGTCACACTGATCTAATAGGACATCATAACACTGGGACCAGAGACTGCTATGATGTCACACTGATCTAATACGACATCATAACACTGGGACCAGAGACTGATATGATGTCACACTGATCTAATACGACATCATAACACTGGGACCAGAGACTGCTATGATGTCACACTGATCTAATACGACATCATAACACTGGGACCAGAGACTGCTATGATGTCACACTGATCTAATACGACATCGTAACACTGGGACCAGAGACTGCTATGATGTCACACTGATCTAATACGACCTCATAACACTGGGACCAGAGACTGCTATGATGTCACACTGATCTAATACGACATCATAACACTGGGACCAGAGACTGCCAAGATGTCACACTGATCTAATAGGACATCATAACACTGGGACCAGAGACTGCTATAATGTCAGGCCTCCCGGGTGGCGCAGTGGTCTAGGGCACTGCATCGCAGTGCTAGCTGCGCCACCAGAGTCTCTGGGTTCCCGCCCAGGCTGGGCTGGGTTCGCGCCCAGGCTCTGTCGCAGCCGGCCGCAACCGGGAGGTCCGTGGGGCGACGCACAATTGGCATAGCGTCGTCCGGGTTAGGGAGGGTTTGGCCGGTAGGGATATCCTTGTCTCAGTATGTAAAATGTAATAAAAATGTATGCACTCTACTGTAAGTCGCTCTGGATAAGAGCGTCTGCTAAATGACTAAAATGTAAATGTAAATGTCACACTGATCTAATAGGACATCCGTCTGGGGAAACGTAATCAAATTCTACAGTCACCGTTGGGCAGAGGGTTAGTTGGGCCAAGTGTGTGTGTGTACGTGTGATTGTGTGTGTCGGGGGGGGTAACAACCCTTTCTCATAGGTCCAGGGAGACCCTCTTAGCATAAAGCCGGTTTCCTCACCTTCCTCACTCTGTCATCTAATGAAAGTTAGGTCTCCTATGCGGTATGCTACCACAGTACAAACGTCGACTAAAAAAGGGTCTGCATCCCAAATGGCACTTTATAGTCAACTTTTTAGTCCACTTATTTTGACCAGGGGCCATAGGGCTCTGGTCAAAAGTAGTGCACTGTGTAGAATGGAGTGCCATTTGGTACGAAGCACTGAACGTCGACTGAACGTAGGCTTGGCTGACCACTAATCTCTAAAAGTAAAGACAAACGGGATAGTTTGTGTTTATTTGAAACCAAATGTATTGAGCAAGTAGAATATAAGACAATTGTAAAAAATCATTCAAGTATAATGAAGGATTTCTCAGGCCAAAGTGAAGCGCACATTTTAGCTGAATAGTGCCACCTTGTGGTCAGTGATCGTATCTTCTTACTCGAAACAGGAAGGAAGATGGATCATTGTAACGGATCATTGTATTGGCGCTGAATTTAAGACATTGTTGCATTCTTTTTAAAACATAAAAACAAAAAATGAAGCAACACAAATCCATAGACAAAAGGCTGCAAAATTTGTATTTTTTTTAATGTTTAGGGTACGTTTTTTTGGCAAAAGCTTATTTTAAATGAACTAAGTATAAAATTATTGCGTAATGCCAAACACAATGCCAAAATAAACCCTTAAACATTTCTAACCCCTTGTAGAGTTGAAAGGACTGGACAGATGTAAGCTCCGGTAGGCAAGATAGTGTTGAGCAACAGTGTTTCATTCAGTCTGGAGACAGTGGGAGGGGACATTCTTCTTCAGAGAGGGGGCAGGGATGCTGGGAAGCCACATGGAGAAATGTTGCATATAAAGCTCCCTCCTTTTGTACCAACAAGGCCTCTCCGTTTTGACTCGTCCTTCACCAGATACAATAAGTTCTTGGCTACCTCAGAGACTCTGGAACGAAACATGTGACAACACGTACTTAGCATAGGGTTAGCCACTCTTGCGTTGTCTTGGCTGTGTGTTTAGGGTCATTGTCCTATTGGAAGGTGAACCTTCACCTCAGTCTGAGGCCCTGAGCGCTCTGGAGCAGGTTTTCATCAAGGATCTCTATGTACTTTGCTCCGTTCATCTTTCCCTCGATCCTGACTAGTCTCCCAGTTCCTTCCGCTGAAAACATCCCCACAGCATGATGCTGCCACCACCATGCTTCACCGTAGGGGTGGTGCCAAGTTACTTCCAGACGTGACGCTTGGCATTCAGGCCAAAGAGTTCAAAGAGTTTCATCAGACCAGAGAATCTTGTTTCTCATGGTCAGAGTCCTTTAGCAAACTCCAAGCGGCCTGTCATGTGCCTTTTACTGAGGAGTGGCTTCCGTCTGGCCACTCTACCATAAAGACCTGATTGGTGGAGTGCTGCAGAGATGGTTGTCCTTCTGGAAGGTTCTTCCATCTCCACAGAGGAACTCTGGAGCTCTGTCAGAGTGACCATTGGGTTCTTGGTCACCTCCCTGACCAAGGCCCTTTTCCCCTGATTGCTCAGTTTGGCCGGGCGGCCAGCTCTAGGATGAGTCTTGGTGGTTCTAAACTTCTTCCATTTAAGAATGATGGAGGCCACTGTGTTCTTGGAGACCTTCAATGCTAAATAAGTTTTTTGGTACTCTTCCCCAGATCTGTGCCACAACACAATCCTGTCTCGAGCGCTACGGACAATTCCTTCGACCTCATGGCTTGGTTTTTGCTCTGACATGCACTGTCAACTGTGGGACTTTATATAGACAGGTGTGTGCCTTTCCAAATCATGTCCAATCAATTGAATTTACCACAAGTGGACTCCAATCAAGTTGTAGAAACATCTCAAGGATGATCAATGGAAACAGGATGCACCTGAGCTCAATTTCAAGTCTCATAGCAAGGGTCTGAATATGTATGTAAATAAGGTTTTTTTTTTTTTTTTTCTTTTGGGCTAAAATTTCTAAAAACCGGTTTTCACTTTGTCATTATGGGGTATTGTGTGTAGATTGATGAGGGAAAATGTATTTAATCAATTTTAGAATAAGTCTGTAATGTAACAAAATGTGGAAAAAGTCAAGGGGTCTGAATACTTTCCAAAGGCACTGTCTCATGCTAACAGAATTCATGCTGTAGACTAACTAGTTTCCAATTGTCACGACTTCTACCGAAGCTACTGACAGCTGTGTTGTTACCCTGTTTGACAGATGTGTTGTTACCCAGCTTGACAGCTGTTTTGTTACCCAGCTTGGCAGCTGTGTTGTTACCCAGCTTGACAGCTGTGTTGTTACCCTGTTTGACAGCTGTGTAACAACACAGCTGTCAAGCTGTCAAGCAGGGTAACAACACAGCTGCCAAGTTGGGTAACAACACAGCTGTCAAGCTGGGTAACAACACAGCTGTTAAACAGCCGACAGCTGATGAAACTGAAGAGTATTTCTGTCTGTAATAAAACCCTTTTGTGTGGAAAATCTTCTTCTGATTGGCTTGGCCTGGCTCCCCAGTGGGTGGGAGCCAGGCCAAGGCTGTGACCATTGCCCAGGCATGTGAAATCCATAGATCAGGGTCTAATGAATTTCCATGGACTGATTTCCTTATATGAATTGTAATTCAGTAAAATCGTTGAAATTGTTACATGTTGTACTTATATTTTTGTTCAGTATAGAATTTTCCCTACACCCATCACGAGTTTGCTACAACCTAGCCTATGAATGAAAGTTTACAACGTAGGTGCACAGGTCAAGAGATATTTTGTAGTAATCAAGGTGACAGACAGTGAGTGACACATTCATTACTGCCTTGCACAATCTTGCCTGCATCTAGCTGATCTAGGGTGTAATCGTTAGTCCAACAGTTGCAAACGAGAGTTTCTATTGGACAAATTCAGGTATGTTTTGTTCCATTTGCCTCTGTTTAAGAAACATTTTTCAACAGAATCGATGGAATGAATACACCCCTGATCATAAGCAAACACAGTTCACTTCCATAGCAGCCACATACAAACAGCATGAACATTTTGCTCATTGTATAATTCCTTCTCGCATCTACTCTCTCCCCTCCTCTCACCTTTTCCCTTCGCTTGTGAACTTCAGTGCACAACACATCAGCTGTCTGTGACCAGGCAAAAAATACCTTTCCAAGCCAAACCATCAGTTCATGCTGCAAGAGCTCTGATAGGTTGGAGGACATCCTCCGGAAGTTGTCATAATTACTGTGTACGTCTATGGAAGGGGATGAGAACTATGAGCCTCCTATGTTTTGTATTGAAGTCAATGTATCCAGAGGAGGACAGAAACTAGAAATCCTCCAGCTACACCATGGTGCTAACCTACAGAGTGCTGTTGAGGCTACTGTAGACCTTTATTGCAAAACAGTGTGTTTTAATAAATTATTTGGTGACGTGAATATATTTAGTATAGTTTTATCTAAAAAGGATCACTTTTTTAATGTATGAAAGTTATGAAATTCACTGAGGAGGATGCTCCTCCCCTTCCTCCTCAGGGTTCAGTGTGGTTCGGTATGGTTCTGTGTGGTTTGAGCAAACACAGTATGGTTCGGTGTGGTTCGGTATGGTTCAGTATGGTTCAGTGTGGTTCAGTATGGTTCAGTATGGTTCAGTATGGTATAGGAGGATGGTCCTCCCCTTCCTCCTCTGAGGAGCCTCCACTGTTACACTTCCACCCTTAGTTGCTGGAAGAGGACAATATGAAAGCACCGTATGGTTCGGTATGGTTCGGTATGGTTCGGTATGGTTCAGTATGGTTCAGTGTGGTTCAGTATGGTTCAGTGTGGTTCGGTATGGTTCAGTATGGTTCGGTATGGTTCGGTATGGTTCAGTATGGTTCAGTATGGTTCGGTATGGTTCAGTATGGTTCAGTGTGGTTCAGTATGGTTCAGTATGGTTCGGTATGGTTCAGTATGGTTCAGTGTGGTTCAGTATGGTTCAGTGTGGTTCAGTATGGTTCCGTATGGTTTGGTATGGTTCAGTATGGTTCGGTATGGTTCAGTATGGTTCGGTATGGTTCAGTATGGTTCAGTATGGTCCGGTATGGTTCAGTATGGTTCAGTATGGTTCAGTATGGTTCAGTGTGGTTCAGTATGGTTCCGTATGGTTCGGTATGGTTCGGTATGGTTTGAGCAAGCACAGTATGGTTCATTATGGTTCGGTATTGTTCAGTATGGTCCAGTATGGTTCAGTGTGGTTCAGTATGGTTCGGTATGGTATAGTATGGTTCGGTATGGTTCGGTATGGTATAGTATGGTTCAGTGTGGTTCAGTGTGGTTCAGTAGGGTTCAGTGTGGTTCGGTATGGTTCTGTGTGGTTTGAGCAAGCACAGTATGGTTCAGTATGGTTCGGTATGTTTCGGTATGGTTCAGTATGGTTCAGTGTGGTTCAGTATGGTTCAGTGTAGTTCAGTATGGTTCAGTATGGTTCAGTATGGTTCAGTGTGGTTCAGTATGGTTCAGTATGGTTCAGTGTGGTTCAGTGTGGTTCAGTTTGGTTCAGTATGGTTCAGTGTGGTCCAGTGTGGTTCAGTGTGGTTCAGTATGGTTCAGTGTGGCTCAGTGTGGTTCCGTATTGTTCGGTATGGTTCAGTATTGTTCGGTATGGTTCAGTATGGTTCGGTATGGTTCGGTATGGTTCAGTATGTTCCGGTATGGTTCGATATGGTTCAGTATGGTTCGGTATGGTTCAGTGTGGTTCAGTATGGTTCAGTGTGGTTCAGTATGGTTCCGTATGGTTCCGTATGGTTCGGTATGGTTCTGTGTGGTTTGAGCAAGCACAGTATGGTTCAGTATGGTTCGGTATGGTTTGGTATGGTATAGTATGGTTCGGTATGGTATAGTATGGTTCAGTGTGGTTCAGTATGGTTCATTATGGTTCGGTATGGTTCAGTATGGTTCAGTATGGTTAAGTATGGTTCAGTGTGGTTCAGTATGGTTCGGTATGGTATAGTATGGTTCGGTATGGTTCGGTATGGTATAGTATGGTTCGGTATGGTATAGTATGGTTCGGTATGGTATAGTATGGTTCAGTGTGGTTCAGTATGGTTCAGTATGGTTCAGTATGGTTCAGTGTGGTTCGGTATGGTTCTGTGTGGTTTGAGCAAGCACAGTATGGTTCAGTATGGTTCGGTGTGGTTCGTTATGGTTCAGTATGGTTCAGTGTGGTTCAGTATGGTTCAGTATGGTATAGTATGGTTCAGTATGGTTCAGTATGGTTCAGTGTGGTTCAGTATGGTTCAGTATGGTTCAGTGTGGTTCAGTATGGTTCAGTATGGTTCAGTATGGTTCAGTTTGGTTCAGTATGGTTCAGTATGGTTCAGTATGGTTCAGTATGGTCCAGTGTGGTTCAGTATGGTTCAGTATGGTTCAGTGTGGTTCGGTATGGTTCTGTGTGGTTTGAGCAAGCACAGTATGGTTCGGTATGGTTCGGTATGGTTCAGTATGGTTCAGTGTGGTTCAGTATGGTTCAGTATGGTTCAGTATGGTTCAGTGTGGTTCAGTATGGTTCAGTATGGTTCAGTATGGTTCAGTGTGGTTCAGTATGGTTCAGTATGGTTCAGTGTGGTTCAGTTTGGTTCAGTATGGTTCAGTATGGTTCAGTGTGGTCCAGTGTGGTCCAGTGTGGTTCAGTATGGTTCAGTATGGTTCAGTATGGTTCAGTGTGGTTCAGTGTGGTTCAGTATGGTTCGGTATGGTTCTGTGTGGTTTGAGCAAGCACAGTATGGTCCAGTATGGTTCGGTATGGTTCGTTATGGTTCAGTATGGTTCAGTGTGGTTCAGTATGGTTCAGTATGGTTCAGTATGGTTCAGTGTGGTCCAGTGTGGTCCAGTGTGGTTCAGTATGGTTCAGTATGGTTCAGTATGGTTCAGTGTGGTTCAGTGTGGTTCAGTATGATTCAGTATGGTTCGGTATGGTTCTGTGTGGTTTGAGCAAGCACAGTATGGTCCAGTATGGTTCGGTATGGTTCGTTATGGTTCAGTATGGTTCAGTGTGGTTCAGTGTGGTTCAGTGTGGTTCAGTATGGTTCAGTATGGTTCAGTATGGTATAGTGTGGTTCAGTGTGGTTCAGTATGGTTCAGTATGGTTCAGTATGGTATAGTATGGTTCAGTATGACTGCAACACTTAACAAAGAGTTACAGTTAATTTCAGAGTGGGTTGCGGGGAATAAGTTAGTCCTAAATATTTCTAAAACTAAAATCATTGTATTAGGGACAAATCATTCACTAAACCCTAAACCTCAACTAAATCTTGTAATAAATAATGTGGAAATTGAGCACGTTGAGTTGACTAAACTGCTTGCAGTTACCCTGGATTGTAAACTGTCATGGTCAAAACATGTTGATACAACAGTAGCTAAGATGGGTAGAAGTATGTCCATGATAAGGCGTTGCTCTACCTTCTTAACAGCACTGTCAACAAGGCAGGTCCTACAGGCCCTAGTTTCTACCTTCTTAACAGCACTGTCAACAAGGCAGGTCCTACAGGCCCTAGTTTCTACCTTCTTAACAGCACTGTCAACAAGGCAGGTCCTACAGGCCCTAGTTTCTACCTTCTTAACAGCACTGTCAACAAGGCAGGTCCTACAGGCCCTAGTTTCTACCTTCTTAACAGCACTGTCAACAAGGCAGGTCCTACAGGCCCTAGTTTCTACCTTCTTAACAACACTGTCAACAAGGCAGGTCCTACAGGCCCTAGTTTCTACCTTCTTAACAGCACTGTCAACAAGGCAGGTCCTACAGGCCCTAGTTTCTACCTTCTTAACAGCACTGTCAACAAGGCAGGTCCTACAGGCCCTAGTTTCTACCTTCTTAACAGCACTGTCAACAAGGCAGGTCCTACAGGCCCTAGTTTCTACCTTCTTAACAGCACTGTCAACAAGGCAGGTCCTACAGGCCCTAGTTTCTACCTTCTTAACAGCACTGTCAACAAGGCAGGTCCTACAGGCCCTAGTTTCCACCCTCTTAACAGCACTGTCAAAAAGGCAGGTCCTACAGGCCCTAGTTTCTACCATCTTAACAGCACTGTCAACAAGGCAGGTCCTACAGGCCCTAGTTTCTACCTTCTTAACAACACTGTCAACAAGGCAGGTCCTACAGGCCCTAGTTTCTACCTTCTTAACAGCACTGTCAACAAGGCAGGTCCTACAGGCCCTAGTTTCTACCTTCTTAACAGCACTGTCAACAAGGCAGGTCCTACAGGCCCTAGTTTCTACCTTCTTAACAGCACTGTCAAAAAGGCAGGTCCTACAGGCTTTAGTTTCTACCTTCTTAACAACACTGTCAACAAGGCAGGTCCTACAGGCCCTAGTTTCTACCTTCTTAACAACACTGTCAACAAGGCAGGTCCTACAGGCCCTAGTTTCTACCTTCTTAACAGCACTATCAACAAGGCAGGTCCTACAGGCCCTAGTTTCTACCTTCTTAACAGCACTGTCAACAAGGCAGGTCCTACAGGCCCTAGTTTCTACCTTCTTAACAGCACTATCAACAAGGCAGGTCCTACAGGCCCTAGTTTCTACCTTCTTAACAACACTGTCAACAAGGCAGGTCCTACAGGCCCTAGTTTCTACCTTCTTAACAGCACTGTCAACAAGGCAGGTCCTACAGGCCCTAGTTTCTACCTTCTTAACAGCACTATCAACAAGGCAGGTCCTACAGGCCCTAGGTTCTACCTTCTTAACAACACTGTCAACAAGGCAGGTCCTACAGGCCCTAGTTTCTACCTTCTTAACAACACTGTCAACAAGGCAGGTCCTACAGGCTCTAGGTTCTACCTTCTTAACAACACTGTCAACAAGGCAGGTCCTACAGGCTCTAGTTTCTACCTTCTTAACAGCACTGTCAACAAGGCAGGTCCTACAGGCTCTAGTTTCTACCTTCTTAACAACACTGTCAACAAGGCAGGTCCTACAGGCTCTAGTTTCTACCTTCTTAACAACACTGTCAACAAGGCAGGTCCTACAGGCCCTAGTTTCTACCTTCTTAACAACACTGTCAACAAGGCAGGTCCTACAGGCTCTAGTTTCTACCTTCTTAACAACACTGTCAACAAGGCAGGTCCTACAGGTCCCTAGGTTCTACCTTCTTAACAACACAGTCCCCAAGTCCAGAACAGACTACGGAAGGCGCACAGTACTAAATAGAGCCATGGCTACATGGAACTCTATTCCACATCAAGTAACTGATGACAGCAGTAAAATTAGATTTAAAAAAACAGATAATAAAACACCTTATGGAAGAGCGGGGACTGTGAAGCAACACAAACATAGGCACAGACACATGCATACACACACATGATAACAATGGGGATCCATAATAAATACAAATATAGCGTCGTCATTGTTATTTTATTGTTACTATTTCCATTTTTTATTTTGCACTTTTTTATTTTTTACTTTTTAGCTCTGCGTTGTTGGGATAGGGCTCTTAAGTAAGCATTTCACTGTAAAGTCTACACCTGTTATTTGACTTACATTACCCTTACAGAAACATAATACTGTAGTTGCATATTTTACCACTAGATGGTAGTAAACAGTCATTGGATAGGTTAACATCGTGCTGCTCTCACTCAAGGAAAGGTTATAAACAGGGAAGCCATGTAAACTATGTTTTTTTTATTTAACCTTTATTTAACCTTTATTTAACTAGGCAAGTCAGTTAAGAATAAATTCATATTTACAATGATGGCCTACCCCGGCCAAACCCTAACGATGCTGGGCCAATTGTGCGCCGCCCTATGGGACTCCCAATCACGGCCGGTTGTGATACAGCCTGGAATCAAACCAGGGTCTGTAGTGACACCTCTAGCACTGAGATGCAGGGCCTTAGACCGCAGCGTCACTCGGGAGACCGAATATTGGTGGTATTGAGTAACGGTGGTGTGTAGACATGCAAAGGTAACAAGACTCACAAAAGAGTTAAGTTTGCAACAGACACTGTTTTGGAAAACAAGCACACTAATTAAACATGCTTTTACAATCTAAAGTAAAATTACAACACATTAATAACATTTTATTAAATATTTCAAATTAATATAACTTCTTCCATAACTACATGCCACAACTTTTGAAAAAAAGATAAAAGAAAATAAGAAATTAATTAATATAATGTCAAAAGCTCAATGCAGCTACACACCGTTGCTGGCAGGTGTATAAAATTGAGCACACGGCCATGCAATGTCCATAGGCAAACATTGGCAGTAGAATGGCACGTACTGAAGAGCTCAGTGACCTTCAACATGGCACCGACATAGGATGACACCTTTCCAACAAGTCAGTTCATCAAATTTCTGCCCTGCTACAGCTGCCTCAACTGTAAGTGCTGTTATTGTAAAGTGGAAACGTCCAGAAGCAACAACGGCTAGGCCGTGAAGTGGTAGGCCACACAAGCTCACAGAACAGGACCGCCGAGTGCTGAAGCGCGTAAAAATCGTCTGTCATCGGTTTCAACACTCACTACTGAGTTCCAAACTGCCTCTGGAAACAACGTCACCACAAGAACTGTTCGTCGGTAGCTTCATGAAATGGGTTTCCATGGCCAAGCAGCCAGCTAGAGTGGTGTAAAGCTCGCCACCATTGGACTCTGGAGCAGTGGAAAAGGGTTCTCTGGAGTGATGAATCACGATTCACCCTCTGGCAGTCTGACGGATGCCAGGAGAACGCTACCTGCCTGAATGCATGCACAGTGCCAACTGTAAAGTTTGGTGAGGGCGGAATAATGGTCTGGTGCTGTTTTTCATGGTTTGGGCCCCTTAGATCCAGTAAATGGAAATATTAACACTACAGCATAAAATGACATTCTAGACGATTCTGTGCTTCCAACTTTGTGGTAACAATTTGGGGAAGGCCCTGTTTCAGCATGACAATGCCCCCATGCGAGTTCCATACAGAAATGGTTTATTGAGATCGGTGTTGAAGAACTTGACTGGCCTTGACAGAGCCCTGACCTCAACCCCATCGAACATCTTTGGGATGAATTGGAACGCTGACTGCCATCCAGGTCTAATAGCCCAACATCAGTGCCCGACCTCACTAATGCTCTTGTGGCTGAATGGAAGCAAGTCCCCGCAGCAATGTTCCAACATCTAGTGGAAAGCCTTCCCAGAAGACTGGAGGCTGTTATAGCAGCAAAGGGGGCACCAACTCCATATTAATACCAATGATTTTGCAATGTGATGTTCAACCAGCAGGTGGTGTCCACATAATTCCTGGACAAAAGTATGTCAGACTAATTTGCACATTAAACACAAAAGTATGTGATGGTGAGTTGAGAGGACAATCAGAAATACTGCTACAATGTTTTTCAATTGACTGACAAATAAAAAAGTAAACATTGGCTGTTAATACTCTCTCTGTGTATTTTATGTTTTATTAGAAACTTAAGGTATACATAATATATTATATATATATATATATATGTGTTTTAGGGAAGTGGAGATTGGGGGACAAGTGTTTAAATTGTGAATTATTTATCGATAATAGGAGTCAGGTAGAAGCAGTTGTGATGTATGTGTAGCATGAATTTATACTATATGTGTGTCTATCTGTATGGGTGTACACACACACACACACACACACACACACACACACACACACACACACACACACACACACACACACACACACACACACACACACACACACACACACACACACACTGTGTTCTTTTGGTCATCTTTCTGGTAGGGAGGGAGACTGAGTAGCACTATCTGTACCCGGCATGTATGACACACCCTGCCCTGATAACTGTTCCTCCTCACACTGGGAGGAGTTGATTGCAGGAACATCCCACAGACAGACATCACACCGGGAGTTCACTGTTCATAACCTCCCCATCAGAGGACCTATATTCAGAACTGAAACGCATCAGGTCCACTGTAACTGTAGCCTAAGCCAGGAAGCAAAATGTGTTAGCAAAACAGTAACAAAAATTGTCTAGAATTGCAGGAAATTAGCTTTAAAAGTGCTAAATTCTCTCTCTCAGCCTCATGGCAAAAATGTGTAGAATAGCATAAGGCCTATACTCCCTCACTCATCAGTATCTGGTTACAGCAACATCCCACAATTCACTGGGAGTTTATTGTTTATAACCTCCCCAACACAGGAACTAGCTGAATTCCAAACCAAAACACATCAACTCCATTCGACCTGGCCATACAGTGCCTCCCCATTCATGACAGTTTTTTACAAGCATTTACCTGCACTTAAGATACTTTTACTAAACTCTTAACACAGCAACACACCTACATCACACAATTAGACAAATAGTACATTTTCTGCTCAAAAACCACATTTTGTTCATTAAATACCAACTCTATATACAATAACTATCAAAACTGTGGCTGGGTTCTAGTCTGTGGTTGGGTTCTAGTCTGTGGTTGGGTTCTAGTCTGTTGTTGGGTTCTAGTCTGTGGCTGGGTTCTAGTCTGTGGTTGGGTTCTAGACTGTGGTTGGGTTCTAGTCTGTGGTTGGGTTCTAGACTGTGGTTGGGTTCTAGTCTGTGTCTGGATTCTAGTCTGTGGTTGGGTTCTAGTCTGTGGTTGGGTTCTAGTCTGTGGCTCGGTTCTAGTCTGTGGTTGGGTTCTAGTATGTGGCCGGGTTCTAGATTGTTGTTGGGTTCTAGACTGTGGTTGGGTTCTAGTCTGTGGCTCGGATCTAGTCTGTGGCTGGGTTCTAGTCTGTGGTTGGGTTCTAGTCTGTGTTTGGGTTCTAGTCTGTGTCTGGGTTCTAGTCTGTGGCTGGGTTCTAGTCTGTGGTTGGGTTCTGGCTTGCTGCCTATAACTGTGATCCTACAAACTGTGTGATTAAAACTAACTAACTACACTGGGTTCCAAAATGGGTTCCAAAATGTTCTTCAGCTGTCCCAATAGGAGAACCCTTTTTGATTAGCGGTTGAACCCTCTTGGGCTCGAATTAGAACTCTCTGTGGAAATGGTTCTATCTTGAACCCAAAAGGGTTCTACCTTGTAATCGCTCTTTCGGGTTGTAATGGGAATCCGGCAAAATTCTGGAAAACTGTCAATTCCCTGAAGGATTCTACTTCCTCCTCTCTGCCACAACAAATGTATTCAGACAGTGGCCTCATTACGGAAAAAAAATGCTAGGATTGATGCCTTTAATCACCATTTATTTCAGCTGGCTATCTCTCTTTGAAATAACTTCTAAGCTTATTCACAATGACACTGGGCTGGATGCTGATAAGGGGAAACTTGCTGAATGATCAGAGAAATTATAGTCAAAGCTTTTCTTTTAGGTTATTTACAGAAACAATAAGTTGTGGATTCTTTGCTAGTAATAGACAAGAAATCCACGGGGGGGGGGTCGTTCCAATTGGATCGCGGTCTGCTTAAATGTGCAGCACCCATCATTGGCAGCTCAATAACCCACGTGTTTTATTTAGCGTTGTTATCAGCTTCTTGTGCTGCCGCTCCATAAGGACGGGGATGGTAGAGATCTTAATCATTATGGCCCCATTTCAAGGCTTCCTAGTCTAGCTAAGATTCTAGAATCCTTGGTAAAATGTACAACTTTGCTTGTTTTTATCTGAGAAATGTATTTTTGAATGTTATCCAATCAGGGTTTAGACCTGGTCATAGCACTATTACAGCAACCACGTTAGTTGTTAATGATCTTGTCAACGCTTTAGACACTCAAATGAATTGTGTTGATTTGTTTGTAGATCCTGTTCGAAAGCTTCTGATTCTGTTGATCATGCTATTTTATTGAATAAGTTGTCCTCGATAGGTCTGAGTGTCACGCCCTGACCTTAGTTATCTATGTTTTCTGTATTATTTTGGTCAGGTCAGGGTGTGACGAGGGTGGGTATGCTAGTTTTGTCTTGTCTAGGGTTTTTGTATATCTAGGGGTTTTGTAGGTCTAGGTATATATATATGTTTATGGTGGCCTTATATGGTTCCCAATCAGAGGCAGCTGTTTATCGTTGTCTCTGATTGGGGACCATATTTAGGTAGCCATTTTTCCTTGGGTATTTGTGGGTTCTTGATCTATGTTTAGTTGCCTGTCTGCACTATCCATATTAGCTTCACGGTTCGTTTTGTTATTTTGTTCAATGTTTGTTCTTTTAATAAAGAAGAATGTACGCTTACCACGCTGCGCCTTGTGGTCTCCTCCTTTTGACGGCCGTGACACTGAGCTCTGATGCCTGTTCATGGTTTAATCATTATCTTGGTGACAGAACTCAGGCCATCGTGATTGTCTGATTTTTTTGGAGTACGTAAAGGGGTACCACAGGGGTGTATTCTGGGACCTGTTCTCTTCACCGTTTATATAAACACTATTGGTCAATCTGTTAAAAAAAATAAACAATCTACTGTATAAACACTGAGTATACAAAACATTGCTCTTTAAATAAAATAGACTGACCAGGTGAATTCAGGTGAAAGCTATGATCTCGTATTGCATTCATTCGTTAAATCCATTTCAGTCAGTGTAGATGAGACAGGTATAAGAAGGATTTTTAAGCCTTGAGACATGGATTGTGTATGTGTTCCATTCAGAGGGTGAATAGGCAAGACAAAAAATGTAAATGCCTTTGAACAGGGGTATGATGCCAGGCACACCGGTTTGTGTCAAGAACTACAACGCTGCCGGGTTCTTCACCCTCAACAGTTTCCTGAGTGTATCAAAAACGGTCCACCACCCAAAGGACATCCAGCCAATGTGACACAATTGTGGGAAGCATTGTAGTCAACATGGGCCAAGCATCCATGTGGAACGCTTTCGACACCTTGTCCATGCCACGACGAATTGAGGCTGTTCTGAGTGAAAAAGACAGGGGGTGCAAATCATATTAGGAAGGTGTTCCTAATGTTTGGTGTACTCAGTGTACACAGGTCATTTGGAAACCTGAATTTGGGGAGTTTCTCCCATTCTTCTCTGCAGATCCTCTCAAGCTCTATCAGGTTGGATGGGGAGTTTCTCCCATTCTTCTTTGCAGATCCTCTCTAGCTCCGTCAGGTTGGATGAGCTGTTTTCAGGTCACTCCAGAGATGTTCGCTAGGTTTCAAGTCCGGGCTCTGGCTGGGCCACTTAAAGGCATTCAGAGAGTTGTCCCGAAGCCACTCCTGCATTGTCTTGGCTGTGTGCTTAGGGTAATTGTCCTGTTGGAAGGTGAACCTTCACCCCAGTCTGAGATCCTGAATGCTCTGAAGCAGGTTTTCATCAAGGTTCTCTCTGTACTTTGGTCCATTCATCTTTGCCTCGATCCTGACTAGTCTCCCAGTCTCTGCCACTGAAAAACATCCCCAAAGAATGATGCTGCCACCACCATGCTTCACCGTAGGGATGGTGCCAGGTTTCCTAAAGACATTACACTTGGCATTCAGGCCAAAGAGTTTAATCTTGGTTTCATCAGACCAGAGAATCTTGTTTCTCATGGTCTGAGAGTCTTTTAGGTGCCTTCTGGCAAACTCCAAGCGGGCTGTCATGTGACTTTGACTGAGGAGTGGCTTCCGTCTGGCCACTCTACCATAAAGACCTGATTGGTGGAGTGCTGCAGAGAAGCTTGTCCTTCTGGAAGGTTCTCCCATCTCCACAGAAGAACTCTGGAGCTCTGTCAGAGTGACCATCGGGTTCTTGGTCACCTCCCTGACCAAGGCCATTCTCCCCCGATTGGTCAGTTTGGTGCGGCGGCCAGCTCTAGGAAGTCTTGGTGGTTCCAAACTTCTTCCATTTAAGAATGATGGAGGCCACTTGTGTTCTTGGGGACCTTCAATGCTGCAAACATTTTTGGTACCCTTCCCCAGATCTGTGCCTCAACACAATCCTGTCTCAGCGCTCAACAGACAATCCCTTTGACCTCATGCCTTGGTTTATGCTCTGACATGCACTGGCAACTGTGGGACTTTATATAGACAGGTGTGTGCCTTTCCAAATCATGTCCAATCAATTGAATTTACCACATGTGGTCTCCAGTCAAGTTGTAGAAACATCTCAAGGATGATCAATGGTAACAGGATGCACCTGAGCTCAATTTCAAGTCTCATAGCAAAGGGTCTAAATACTTATGTAAATAAGGTATTTCTGTTTTTTTATTAAAACATTTAATTTACAAAAAATTCTAAAATCCTGTTTTTGCTTTATCATTATGGGGTATGTAGATTAATGAGGGGATTTTTTTTTTTTTAAATCAATTATAAAATAAGGCTGTAACCTTACAAAATGTGGAAAAAGGTTTGAATACTTTCCGAATGCACTGTAAATAGGTTGGGTAAAATGTGTATGTTTATGTTGTGTATTCAGGGCACATTTGTAAAAGAGACCTAGGTCTCAATATGTGTCACGCCCTGACCTTAGTATTCTTTGTTATCTTTATTATTTTGGTTAGGTCAGGGTGTGACGAGGGTGGTATGTGTGTTTTTGTCTTGTCTAGGGTTTTGGTATGTCTAGGTGTGTGTGTGTAGTTTAGGCATTATGTAGGTCTATGGTGGCCTGGATTGGTTCCCAATCAGAGGCAGCTGTTTATCGTTGTCTCTGATTGGGGATCCTATTTAGGTTGCCATTTTTCCAGTTTGGTTTTGTGGGTTCTTGTCTATGTGAAGTTGCATGTCTGCACTCGTTGTTTATAGCGTTCACGTTCGTTTTGTTAGTTTGTTTAGTGTTCTTCGTGTTATTCGTCTTGTATTAAAAATATGTATTCACAACACGCTGCGCTTTGGTCTCCTCACTACAACGAACGTGACAATATGTCTTCCCTGCTAATAGAAAGGTTAAATAAAAATAAAAATAAAAATGTCTGACTGAGGGCAATATTGACACACGCAACAATAGGATTTGTTATAGTTACACGATTCTTTAGCTTGTACTTGTGAAACATTGTATTATAAAAAAAAATCATATGTTTTTTTCCAGTGCAAAAAAAACAGCAAGGCTTTTGAATGTTTAGAACCACTACATTTCAATGATTTTGTAAAAATAAAATAATTTAAATCAGTGACTACTACCACTAGGTGGGGCTTCGATTGATTTATCCATGAGAGTTCCCTTTTCAAACTGTTTTCACATAAATAGTCCAGCTGATATTGTTCAATGCATCGGCACAATTACGGACCTTTTAAATACTCTGGTTCTAGAGTTACTGACCCCTGTGTTTACATCTCTGCTCATCTATCTAACATCTCGTTTCCTTCAAAATGTCATACATTCCCAGAACTTTTTATACAAGGAAAACTTTTTTTTTCAAATAACCAATTGTAAAATACTCTCATGTGTTCTTATTAAAACAATACCTTCATACAGAAGTAGAACTGTCAATACTATATATATGAGTATCACATACGTAACAATCAGCAGTTTTGAAGAGTACACTGACTCCGCCCTCTCCATCTGCTCAACAAGTAGCATTTTCACACACCCATTGTATTTGTTCCAGAACGTTCCTGGTCAGGCAGTATAGCATGCCTGTGGTGGGAAAACTGAGTAACAGTAGCACTGTCTATCTCCGTTTGTTCTCTCTGGGCTGCTCCTGACCCCTTTCACTGGCCTGCTCCTGACCCCTTTCACTGACCTGCTCCTGACCCCTTTCACTGGCCTGCACCTGACCCCTTTTACTGGCCTGTTACTGACCCCTTTTACTGGCCTGTTACTGACCCCTTTCACTGGCCTGTTACTGACCCCTTTTACTGGCCTGCTCCTGACCCCTTTCACTGGCCAGCTCCTGACCCCTTTCACTGGCCTGCTCCTGACCCCTTTCACTGGCCTGTTACTGACCCCTTTCAATGGCCTGTTACGGACCCCTTTCACTGGCCTGCTCCTGACCCCTTTCACTGGCCTGCTCCTGACCCCTTCCACTGGCCTGCTCCTGAGCCCTTTCACTGGCCTGTTACTGACCCCTTTCACTGGCCTGTTACTGACCCCTTTCACTGGCCTGTTACTGGCCCCTTTCACTGGCCTGTTACTGGCCTGTTACTGACCCCTTTCACTGGCCTGTTACTGACCCCTTTCACTGGCCTGTTACTGACCCCTTTCACTGGCCTGCTCCTGACCCCTTTCACTGGCCTGTTACTGACCCCTTTCACTGGCCTGTTACTGACCCCTTTCACTGGCCTGCTCCTGACCCCTTTCACTGGCCTGTTACTGACCCCTTTCACTGGCCTGCTCGTGACCCCTTTCACTGGCCTGTTACTGACCCCTTTCACTGGCCTGCTCCTGACCACTTTCACTGGCCTGTTACTGACCCCTTTCACTGGCCTGTTACTGGCCCCTTTCACTGGCCTGTTACTTGCCTGTTACTGACCCCTTTTACTGGCCTGTTACTGACCCCTTTCAATGGCCTGTTACTGACCCCTTCCACTGGCCTGTTACTGACAGTCTGCCCTAATAACCAACTAAGGGATCCTCCAAAAAAGCAGGGCCCTGAATGAATCCTGAGCACCAGTACCTAGTTATAGCTTATAATAGTTATAGCTTGTAACTACAGCCTCTCGGGTGGCGCAGTGGTCTAGGGCACTGCATCGCAGTGCTAGCTGCGCCACCAGAGTCTCTGGGTTCGCGCCCAGGCTGGGCTGGGTTCGCGCCCAGGCTCTGTCGCAGCCGGCCGCAACCGGGAGGTCCGTGGGGCGACGCACAATTGGCATAGCGTCGTCCGGGTTAGGGAGGGTTTGGCCGGTAGGGATATCCTTGTCTCAGTATGTAAAATGTAATAAAATGTATGCACTCTACTGTAAGTCGCTCTGGATAAGAGCGTCTGCTAAATGACTAAAATGTAAATGTAAATGTAACTACATAGGACCAACTCCAGGCACAAGTTATAACGTATAACTACATAGCTCCCAATCCAGGGCCTAGTTATGTCTTATCTCCATAGTATCCACTCCAGGGCCTAGTTATGTCTTATCTCCATAGTATCCACTCCAGAGACTTATGCAGTGCATTCGGAAAGTATTCAGACTCCTTCCCTTTTTTGTATATTTCGTTACTGTCACGACTGCCGTCCGAAGTCTGTCCCTCTCCTTGTTCGGGCGGCGTTCGGCGGTCGACGTCACCGGCCTTCTAGCCATCGCCGATCCACCTTTCATTTTCCATTGGTTTTGTCTTGTCTTCCCTCACACCTGGTTTCAATTCCATCAATTACATGTTGTGTATTTAACCATCTGTTCCCCCCATGTCCTTGTCCGGAATTGTTTCTTGTAGTGCTTGTGTATGTTATGCTGGTGGATTCCCGGGTTTTGTTTGACCCATTCATTTATTGTTCTGTTTACGGGGTTTTTTATGTTTATTAAATGACACCGTTGTAAATTAGTTTTCGCTCTCCTGCGCCTGACTTCTCTGCCGCCAGTACGCACCCCGTTACAGTTACGTTACAGCCTTATTCTAAAGTGGATGACATGTATTTATTTCCTCATCACACAATACCCCATTATGACAAAGTGAAAACAGTTTTTTAGAAATGTTTGCAAATGTATTAAAAATTTAAAACAGAAATACATTATAAGTATTCAGACCCTTTGCTATGAGACTCGAAATTGAGCTCATGTGCATCCTGTTTCCATTGATCATCCTTGAGATGTTTCTACAACTTGATTGGAGTCCACCTGCGGTAAATTCAATTGATTGGACATGATTTGAAAAGGCACACACACCTGTCCTATATAAGGTCCCACAGTTGACAGTGCACGTCAGAGCAAAAACCAAGCCATGAGGTCGAAGGAATTGTCCACAGAGCTCCGAGACAGGATGGTGTCGAGGCACAGATCTAGAGAAAAGTACCAAAAAATGTCTGCAGCATTGAAGGTCCCCGAGAACACAGTGGTCTCCATCATTCTTTAATGGAAAAAGTTTGGAACCACCAAGACTCTTCCTAGAGCTGGCTGCTCGGCCAAACAGTGCAATCGGGGGAGAATGGCCTTGGTCAGGGAGGTGACCATGAACCCAATGGTCATTCTGACAGAGCTCCAGAATTCCTTTGTGGAACATCTCTGGAGGGACCTGAAAAAAGCTGTGCAGCAACGCTCCCCATCCAACCTGACAGAGCTTAAGAGGATCTGCAGAGAAGAATGAGAGAAACTCCTCAAATACAGGTGTGCCAAGCTTGTAGCGTCATACCCAAGAAAACTTGATGTTGTAATCGCTGCCAAAGGTGCTTCAACAAAGTACTGAGTAAAGGCTCTGAATACTTATGTAAATGTGTTCTTTCAGTTGTTGTTTTTTTATAACTACATAGTATCCACTCCAGGGACTAGATTAACTTATAACTACATAGTATACACTCCAGGACTAGTTTTAACTACATAGTATACACTCCAGGACTAGTTTTATAACTACATAGTATACACTCCAGGGACTAGTTATAACTTATAACACATAGTATCACACTCCAGGGACTAGTTATAACTTATAACTACATAGTATACACTCCAGGACTAGTTATAACTACATAGTATACACTCCAGGGACTAGTTTTAACTACATAGTATACACTCGCGATACTAGTTTTTAACTACATAGTATCCACTCCAGGGAACTAGTATAACTTATAACTACATAGTATACACTCCAGGGACTAGTTATAACTACATAGTATACACCCAGATCTAGTTATAACTTATAACTACATAGTATACACTCCAGGGACTAGTTATA